>NW_006767453.1:157482-179538 GCF_000264995.1 Punctularia strigosozonata HHB-11173 SS5
GCAGACAAATACAGATGAAAACAGAGTCGGCCGTTGCAGCGGTAAATGGACAAGCCGATTGGAGTTTAAGCTTTGACGCGCTTGTAGAATAGGACGTACGCCGGTTTACCCTGACATTCTGATAAGCAGCTACACAGGACCAAGGTCGCTGATTACTTACGACCACTTCTTTGGGATCAGCCTGTACGACCCGGCTGTCGTCGCAGTAAAGCCATTGGTTGCGGGAAGATATGAACGCGGTGTCTGCTCAGAACGTGAGCTGTGACTGGAGTAGCGTGAATGCGGATGATACGCACAGTGCCCGCTACTGAGGCTGCCGAAGTGGTTCGTGACGGCGTAAAGGTCATACTTGTAAGGGGGTATTTGACGTCTGGGATCGTCCAAGGATAACTGCTGGGCACCTGGTATCCCATTGTCCACGCCCGGCGGCAACGGCGGCGGCATGTAGTTCGTCAAATCTAATCCCTTGGTCGGGAAGTCGACAAACGTCTCAATCTTGTCAGCCGCGGCTCCCTTGGATGAGAACCGCTTGAGGTGGATGAGTAGGATGGGCGGCAAGCGGGATAGTGATAGCTGCTTGGTTGCTCGACGGAGTGCTTTGCAATGTGGGCAATTCCTACAACATTCGATTGAATGACCGTACACCGGCGCGGAACAATAAATACGCACCATGCATCGGACTTTTCCATGATCTCTTCCTTCACGAACGCGTCCAGGCACTGCTGCAGGGTGACCTTGCTAAGCCGGCCGGTGGGCACAGGCAGGGTTAGGTACATGAACGTGTTGTACGTCGTCGATGTGTTCTGGCACGTCAGGCACTGTAGCCGATTCCGGAATTGACCTTGGAAGAAGTCCACGATCAGGCTATCGTTGCGCATGCGGTAAATGTGCCATTCTTGCTCGCTCGCGATCTGTTGAGGCAGCCTTTCAAGCTCGCGCTCCCGTTCCGGCGTCGGTTGATAAGTGGGCTTCTGCAAGATGCGGTTCATGTCCTCATGGAGGCTGTCCAGGAGCGTGCTCAGGAATTCTTGGCAATCGTGCTGCTCCGAGCCATCGAACTGGTTGGCATGGCGGATGAAATCAGCCTATTAAATATATCAGCACCCGGAAATACACTGGTGACCGCAAGATGTGCGCACGCGGAACTTGACTGGGGTTAGATACGACACGGCGCCTTGATTGATGTCTCTGAGCAACGTCGCGAAACCGGCTGTAACCGCCCCCTTCGTCCCGAGCGGGTTCACCATGTTGATTGCATGCTGCCAATACCCATCTGTCAAGGTTCATCAGTCCATATTGTCCTGAATCGACAGCACGAAAACTCACCGAGGAAAAAACGGGCGAAGGGGACTGTCGCATTCAGGCATTGGATGGTCGAGTTCATGTAGCACGTGTTACCCATGTTCTTCAGGCCTGCAGGGCTAATCTGCGAATCGCCCCAATAATGAACAGGGTAATCAGATTGGATCGTCGGTGCCCTGGGTCCGGTGGGCAATGAAGCGACCGGTGGTGGTTGCATCACCCTCGCTGGACGCACATCCTGCCTTTCGAGAGTGGATGCCGCGACGGCAGGAGGCGGTCGTAAGACATGATGCGAAGACAGGTCGGGATAGTCTATTTGCTGTCGCGGCATGCTGGATAACGCTTCTTGGGACTGATCGACGAAGTCGCTCCGCCGTCTCGAGAGCGGCGAAGGATTAATAGAGGCTTGCGGAGGTGGCGAGACCAACCCGAAATGTTCGCGTGAGGATGAAGCGAAGGAAGTAGATGAACCAGAAATGGTGGGTGACATCGGTCGGGCAAATGCGGGGTATTGAATTCCAGAATTTCCAGGTGGTAGAGTTGGTATAATAGATGGTGATGACTGATGGTCAAGGTATGTTACCGGTTACGTCAAGGTCAAGGGACGAAAAATACTACGCACATATTCGGCAGAAATCGGTTTTGGACTGAAGGTTCCCGAAGGCGGGCGAGAGAGCGCCGGTCGGCGCGACAAACCGCGAGTAGCGGACAACACGCCATTCGCGTCGTCCATCGCGGTGCTATGGAAAACCTCGTTAGCAAAGTGAAGAAACAAGGTCAAGCACGCGCACCGAGAGGGACCAGCCAGGGGCTGCTGATCGACGGAGGGACGGTACTGGTGCTTCGGCGTGGGAGGTGTCCTCGTAGTGGCATCGGTCTGAGCCCTGCCCCTTCCCAGGATCACACTCTGCGGGTCGGACTGCGCCGGGGACCTCGAATGTGATGGAGGCTGCTGAGCTTCTTCCCTTCCGTAGGCAGAGATCGAGCTCGTCCCGTTGACGATCCCGATCCCACTTGAGCTCGCGCTGTGCAAGGCGCCCGGCGCCTTCATCGACCCGGACCCGACCCCATCGGCCATTGTTCCGTCTCCTTTGACCACCTCGCCTTCGCCAAACTCCGCCTTCCACGCCTGCAGGCCGCCCTCGAGCAGCACCGGGATTTTCTTCAGCATCTTCCTGAACGCATTTTCGTAGATGGCGCGGCCAAGCGACATGAACGGCGAATTGAAGGGACCGAAGTCGGCCGAGGCGTCATCGTACATGACTACGAGATCGAACTTGTCACGATTCGAGAACGGTATGCGTTCGTTCTGTGGGGCGATGGACAGGGAATCCTCGATCATGTCTCCGGTAAGACTGGACGCAGCGATATATCAGCACCAAGCCTTGCGTAGGAAGCTTTCGACTTACTTATCCCTCCGCAAGACCATCGGCTCCAAACACACCACCGGTTCGCCCTTGATGTGCTCTCGCTCGAACTCCGCTCGCGTCCTCAGATCCAACAACAACACCTGAATGCCAGGATGATACATATACTCATATAACTGCCTCGGGGTCGTGGTATTGGTCTGCGGGAGCTCCGGCTTTTGCAGTTGGGGCGAGTTTGAACTGCCCGTTAGTCGGGGTGACCGTCCAGGCACGGGAGAGGAATTCAGAGAAAGAGCGGAGGGTTTGCGTGGGACGGAAGGGGAGGCTCGGGAGGTGGGAGACATGCGTGCTGGAGAAGATGGGCGACTGATGGAATATGTCTCGATGTTGGATAGACCGGAGGTGCTGGAGATGCGTGTCCCAGTATCCGTTGGCAAAACGGGGAAAGCTTTGGGCGTGATCCCGTTCGGTACTATGACATCGTCGATTCGTGGATTACTATGGGTGCTTGAGCCGGTGCTCCCTGTACCACCCGTGGCAGCCGGAGGTATGTGCAAGCCTTGTAGCTCGTCAAGCTCGTCAATGGAAGGGAACTGTTGTTGGAAAGTGTCGAGATTGAAATGTGACGTCCGGGGTGATGAGGTTGTTGAAGACGTTGGTGAAGGCGGTCCAAGCGTTGACGCTGGAACGAAGGCCTGGGTACCAGCGGTGGTGAACGGCGTAGACGCGGATATGACAGGGGACATGAGGCCGGCTGGTTGACCAGGTGAGGGCGAAGAGACATTGAAAGAAGGAGGCAATGGTGAGGAAGAGTGGGTAGATGGCGGTTGAGGTGTGGTCGTCGTTTGGATGGAGAGGTGCTGGGGTCCCACCCGGTTTGGACGGGGAGATGACGGGAGCGACGTTGGTATCGACGGCAGCGTCGTCGGGGCCTTGGGAAGTTCACGAGAGATGCGCTTCGAGGTCGTATCAACCGTCATTCCTGCGTTCTGTAATGAACGCATGCGGTCAGCTATGCTACCTCCTGATTCCTGCACAGGACCATCTACACCGCCATTGACCTTCCTGGGACTGCATAGCGGGGTCAGTTCGAACCGATTTATATCGGATCAAAAACGTACAGGCCAGCAGCTTTCTCCATTTCGACGAGCCTGTTCTCCACATCCTTCGTCCGCTCTTGCAGCCTGCCCCCGCCATACTGCGGTATTGTTAGCACGGTCCTTCAATGACCAGAGACGCTACATACTTGTTGGAATTCCTTGAACTCCATCGTCAGGACGCCCTTCGCATGCTCCGCCTTAAGCTCCGGGTTGTCCATGAACATCTTCACCAATCCTACCGCCCGGTAGTACTTGCTCAACGCCGCCTTCAAGTCCCCGTCGTTCTCCGAGTCTTGCGCTTGAATCACCAGTGCCCTCGCAGTCTTGATGAGGCTGATGGCGGATGCGCCGCGCGCGGCAGTGTAGGTGTCGTGGAGGGCCTTTTCCTTGATCTCCGCCACGGTCTGCTCGTGCGTCGGGGATCGCAGAGATCCATTTTGCATTGGTGCTGAGCACGGCGGGCGTGGAGTGAGAGTCTGTCCGATGGAAGCGAGCTGCCACTGACCATGAAATGATCGACCGAACGTTGGCGAAAGTGCGGACTGTGCTGGTAACACGGAAACCCCGGGCATGTGAACTAGGGCCGGTTGAGGCGCTGTGCTTCTGCTTCTGCTTCTGGTGCTCTACGGCGAGTTGCTCGTCTGTTGTAAAGTATCGTGCTGATAAAAGGGTATATTGAGCGCGACCACTGGGTTATAACGTCGTAGTTTAGCGTCGAGAACGTGGGGTCGCAGGCGGTGACACCACCAAGCTTGCCTTACTTCGGTGGCACTGTGCGCAGTCGATCACAAAAACTGCAATGACCTCTTTACTCATCACTCTCATCTACCACTATCAGCGTAAAGCCGTAAAGATAAAGCTGGTCCTTATACAAAATAGTACATGCCGCACTGATCATGAGGCAGATGCATGGTTCGTACACCGCCAGAAGGCGGAGGGGAACCGCGGCTGGCGTCGTCGAAGCCGAAAGTCCGAGTCCGATAGGCACGTCGTATCCCACACCATCCGTCCGTTCTGGCGCTCGCGGAATCCCCGGAAGCAGATTGACATCACCGCACGTCCTCTGCGCCTGCCATACCCGTACCTGCAAGGCGCGAAAGCTGCAGGGTGTCCAAAAATACGAGCGCGACAGCCTCGCAGTTCCGCCGACCTCCGCGCCAAGCCCTCCAGGGCCGTGCTGGAGTTCACGGGCGTCTGTTCAGGATAGGCAACCTGGCGATTGGCTTTTGCGCCGTGAATCCGGTGCGCGGGTTCCAAAGCAACGTGGTCTTGATAATGCGACCCGACTCGCACATGTCGCCGTCGTCACTTCCGACCCGGTCCTTTCGTAGGCAAGCTTTCTGGAGGCAAATCCGCGACGGGCACACGCTTGGCGCCCCCCGGTCGTCCAGCGATACTGGGCTTGGACGCTGCGGCGATGGCAGCACCCGCTCGACTAGCCATCCTCGAGCTCGACCGCGTAGGTTGAGCGGATGCCTGAGCCGCAGCTTTAGCCCTCTTACTCGCCGCGCCGTTCTCCTTCTCCCTTGGCCTCTTCTCACCAACGACTGCGGACCCGGCCTTGCTGTTCGTCGCAGGCGCGGACGTCTTCGCAGTCCCGGTCGTCGATGACGCAGCCGAAGCCTTGCCCTTGCCCTTCTCCTGCGCCGTCAGCCTCCGGCCTGGTTTTTCCTTATCGATCCCTCTTTCCTTCTCCCTCTCCTTGGACGGCGCGTGATTCCACTCGGTCTTCTTGTCCCTCAGCGGGCTCTCCTCGTCCAGCACCTTGTTCATCAGCATTTGCACCTGCTTCAGCCCTCCGCCGCGGGCGTCCTTCTCCGCGCCCTTCTGCCTCGCCTCGATCACGCTCTCCATCGGCGGCGCGGGAGTCGGACTTTCCTCCACGACGCCGCCATCCGCGCTCTCATCGGTTTCCATCACCGCGTCCAAACCGCCGCCCATGGCATCGGTTGGCGAATCCGCGAGCATCAAGATCCGACTCAATGGACTCGGTTTTGCGGGCGAGTATGCGTGTATCATGTGCGGGGCGAAGGGCTTGGCCATAGGAAAGCCGCCGGGGTTTCGCGAGGGGGTGATTTGAGGTTGTGCTTGGGCGGGCGGAGCTAACGTAGGAGGAGCTTGAGAGGGCACAGGCGCGATCGGATTGTTAGGAGGGCCAGCTTCGGCCTGCATTGTCATCATCGAAGACATCTTCGGTAACTCGAACGCGGGCAACCCGAGACCAATGAACGGTTTTGATGCTGTCGGCTGTACGTCCATCGGTGCCGGGTTTGAAGGAGCTGCTATTGAGAATATCCCGGACGGTCCTGGCGGCAAACTCGATTGCGGACTCTTTGGCGGGAGGACGAAGGCGCCTGGCACGAGCGGCCCTGCGGGTTTAGACGACGGCGGCGGTATAACCTCCGTCTCGAACGGCGGAACTATTTTGCCTGTAGGAAATCGGTCAGCGATCTCAGATTTTGCGAGTTATACCGGATGAGATATCGTACCTTTGGTTGGTGATAGTAAGTTTAGCAATCCCATAGAACTCCGCCTGCCATGACGAGACTTCTTGCCCCCCGCGCCTACGCGCACGGGCGAGCGCACCTTCTTCGCGGGTGACCCGTGCCCTTGCTTGCGTTTCTCCTTTTTGGGAACAGCGGCAAGATCTCCAGGACCTGCCTCGACGATGTCTTTGACCCTCGACGGCCCCGGCTGGGGCATCCGATCCGTGCGCTGGGGCCTCTTTCCTACATCCTGCTCCCGCTTCTCCGTCTTCTTCGCTTTCTTCTCTACCTTCAACGCCGACACACCGTCTTTGTCCCCCTCACCCTTATGTCCGGGCGTGGGCGGTAAAACGTCCAGCATCTTCTCCACCCGCAACCTCCTCTTTTCTTCTTCAAGCTCCTCTCTTTCCCGCCTGAGCGCCTCCCTCTCCTTCCCGAACCTGACCGCCTTCTCCGTAAATCGCCTCCTCTCCTCCTCCAGTTCCTTCACCCTGTCCTCCAGCATGATCTTCTCCTCGTCCACCACTGGGGCCGTTATCAAATCCACCGACATCTCGTGCGCGGCCTGCTCTGGCGGGAGGTGACCGGCAAGGTCGGATTCGGATTGCGCTTCGGCTAGCTGGGAGATGAGCGCCTGCGTCTGCGCGGCATATTCCTGCGCCTGCTTGCGCGTGACTTCCAGCTCGGCGGTCAGCTTCGCCACGATAGCCTCTGATCGGTCGGCGTTGGGGGCTGGCTTGCGCTCTGATGTTGCTTGCGCAGCCGCAGGTGATGAAGACGAGGCCAACAAGTTGATTGAGGAGATGGCGTTCCGTAACGAGACAAACAGATCTGTCAGTTTGGCTGACGCCGCATCCGGCGTTGGTGGCGTCAACGGGAAGAGCTCCGTTTGCGAAATATGCGATATCTTCAAAAACAGAACAATGGGATGGATCAGTAGTTGCCAGGTCACCCAGATGTATTGGGAAGCACCTGCTCGACGTCCATGTGAGAACTGCCCTCGTCCACCGCCTTGGCCTGGCATGCATATATCATCTCCTGGACGTTCTTGGCAGTTTGCATTGTCAACTCGCGAAGATGCTCGTTCTCGCGAGCAAGGCCCCTTCGCGCGGCCTCCGCATCTCCCAGGGCGCTCTCCATGAGGCTGTCGGTCGAGCACAGGATCTTCGCAGGATCGGCCACGAGCGAATTTGCGCACTTTGGGGCGTTCAGGGTTCCGGGGAGACTCTGCAAGTATCGGGTTTGAGCGGAGAATAAAATGCAGAGTGATATGGTTTCCTACCCCGATCTTCAGTTGTGTGTCGGACAGCTTGGACCAGCGCTCCACCATGCGCTCACACTCGCGTTCTTTTTTCTTAATCTCGAGCTGGTGCTGGGACCGAAGCGCCTGGATTGCGGTGCGTGTGCGCGAGAGTTCGGCGTCAGCATGCTTGTGTGCCAACTCGGATTGCTGCAGCGACCGATTTGCTGTTCTAAATACAATATATGAGCATATATGCAGGTGAACTGCAGAGGGAAAGACGCTGACGCTAGCCGGGACTTGAACACGTTCACTTCGCGCTCTGCATTGGCGGCTTTATCGGATACTTCCTTGTGTTTCGAAGTCAAGCGTTCGTAGTCGTACGAGAGAGTGCGGAGCTTGGTAGTGAGCTCCTCCGTCCGAGCCATGTCTTCCTACACATACCACCATTCAGCCACTCCTCCGACTATATGCTATCACATGGAGCTACTCACAATCCTGCAGCTCAACATGCCGAGCAAGCATTTGACGACTCTCGCCTCGTCCTCCCTCCCAAGTCCATCCAGAGAAAGCGGGCTTCCGTAGATGAAGCCATGCGCGAGCAGCTGAGCGTTGATGAACTGCAGCGACCCCTGCGAACCCTGAGCAAAATCGGAGGTAATGTCACCAACAGACGACTGTATGTCGGATATCGTGTCGTTCACGACAAAATGAACGCCTTTCGGTCGGGACATCGTAGAGTCGACCGCTTGACGTTTGCGGAACGTGTGCGCCGGGAATATCGCGAACCCTCAACGCGGTCACGTGCTCGCCTGCCAGCGTGTTTCCCGCGCGTTGCAGCTCGTGCCAACGGGTACGCTCGGATCAGACTATTAACAGATGAGAGATTATCGGGGTCATCCTGAGCAGTACAATACATAGATACAGAGCGTACAATATCTGTAGCAATATAATATCACAGTCCACCCCAGTCTCGACGATACGCCAGCAACCCGGTGCTGTTCTCAGATCATCCGTCTCCTCGTCCCCTCCGTCGTCTTGAACGCCTCCTCCATGATCGCCAGTCCCATCTCCAGCTCCTCCGGCGTAATCGTGATGGGCGGCGCGATCCTGAACACGCCCCCGAAGCTCGGCATCGTCGCCAGATTCGCGCTCAGCCCGAGCTCCATCATGCGGTTCGCGAGCGCGTTCGCGAGCTCGGGCGCGGGCGCCTTCGTGACCGGGTCCGCGACGATCTCGACGCCGGCCATGAGCCCGCGCCCGCGGACGTCGCCGATGCATGCGTAGCGCGACTGCAGGTGCCGCAGGCCGTCGTGCAGGATGTGGCCTTTGGCCCGCGCGCGTTCGACCAGGTTGTCGCGGATGACGATGTCGAGGACCTTGAGTCCCACTGCGGCCGGTCTGTCCGGTATGTAGGTGAGAACGGCATCTCGCAGGTTACCGTAACGTACGAGAACTTACAAGGGATCGTTGACGTGCGTGGTGTAGAACATGAATCCCCTCTGTCGGCACGTCTCCCCAATAGCATGGCTCGTCACTACCGCGCTCAAAGGAAGGCCGTTGCCCAGCGTCTTGCTGAGAGTCAAGATATCAGGGACAACGCCCTCGTGTTCGAACGCGAACATGTCGCCGCATCGGCCGATGCCGGTCTGCGCCTCGTCCAGGATGAGCAGCATGCCCCGGCGCTCACAGTGCGTCTTGAGCGCGCGCAAGTACCCAGGGGGCAAGGTGACCATTCCACCAGAAGAAAGAATCGGTTCGAGGATGACCGCCGCGAGGGAACCGGCCGAGGCACGGTCGACCATGTCGAAGCCGTAGTTGAGTTCGGTTTCCCAGTCGTACGACCCGTTGGGTCTCCTGAAGGGCGAGCGATACGCATCGGGAGTGGGGAGTACCAAGTTTCCAGGCATCTGTGGCGACGAGCCATGAGTTATAAAATACACGCGTAAAAGGCGAAGATTGGACTGACACCGGGACCATGGCCCTTCCTGCCCGAATGGTACTGCGCGCCCAACGACGCGCCAGTCATGCCATGCCAACTGGAAGCAAGACCCACGATCTCCCACTTGCCCGTGAACACCTTCGCGAGCTTGATCGCCGCCTCGTTGCTCTCGCTCCCCGTACTCAAAAACATCGCGCGATCCAAGCCGTCCGGCAACACGCTCGTCAGTCTCTCCGCGAGCCCGACGACAGGCGGGCTGAGCATGCCGCTGAACAGGTGGTCGAGGTTCTGCGCGTGCGCGCGGATCGTCTCCACGATCTCGGGGTGCCCGTGCCCGAGAAGGCACGACATCTGGCCGGAGGTCCAGTCGAGGATGCGCTGCCCCGCGGCCGTGTACACGAACACGCCCTGGGCGTGCGTGACGACGAACGGCAGGAACGGGGCGCCGTACGAGAGCAGTTTTGTCGACGCGACGGCCTGCAGCGCGGCCGTGTCCGCGTCAGTGTAGAGCGCGGACATTGTGGTTGGAGAGCTTGGCGTGTCGGGACCCTCGGGCGACCAGTATGAGACCCATGGCATGAGGCCTGGCTTTCGCCGACGGCAGGGATGATGGGGTGCAATAGGGGTACTGTCCGTGGCGGTGCCGATAAAGCAGGTGAATTACGTCGGGCGACGACGTTCCCATCCGCTCGCCTTGAAGTTTAGTTTTGTGTCCACAACGAAGAGTGAATGCATATCGGGTAGTCGGCCGACGAAGCAGAATGTCGGGCGAAGAGCCACGTCCGATAGTCAAATGAGACAGGATATGTGTTGACAGAGCTAAGTTCTTGCATGATAAAATTATTGGCCAACGCCGGGGTCGAACCGACGACCTTGGCGTAACCCTCATTTTCAATTGGGTGAATTGCGCCACACAATTGAAAGTGAGTGTATTAGCACCACGCTCTAACCAACTGAGCTAGTCGGCCATGTTGGAGTAGAATTGTATGCCATACCTGGGTACAATGACACGAGCAGGTCATTCTTTCCTTATAAGTGTGCCCCGTGCGTGCTTCCATAGGTACTCTCTACACGCAGAGAAGCGCCGTCAGCGGGTCATTGATTCAGCAGGTCGCGTGACTGACCTTGTGTGTCGACGGTACACAATCCGGAGGAAGATCCGGAAACGATTTGACTCCAGTCGGGATAATCCTCACGCATCAGGATCGATGACGCTTGACGTGGGTGTCATAATCATGCTTGAGGTTTGGTCCAAAGGCCCCCAAGTCGCCCTCCGAGCGTAGCTTGGTAAAGCAGAAAGGGACCGGTATGCCATGCTATAGCTCGAGAGCAGGGGGCGCGTTGGGTCGGCTGCGACAGATCCAGACCGTGCAAGAACATGGGCCAGTGTTTTGTCATCCCAGTCGCATGCTCGCGGTTCAGCGAAGTGATATTGAATTGGCCGCGAGGAACGATTGGGCCGAGATTGAGGACAAGTCAGCCTCAGCTGGGTTCGCATGGGAGCACGAGAGAGTCTGGTTGCCAAAAAAGGGAATGGCAGCGCAAAGGCTGATCCGTCGGTGCTCGTCGAATCTAAACGTCGCTGGGCCGGCCTTCGCAAGAACCAGCGACGACTAACTCGAACGGGCAGTCCAGGATTCACGCTCACCCAGGGGGCGACGACCCAGATAGCCGGAGATAGAGGGACAGCACGCGACTCCACCGACCGTGCTGGATCACCGGACATGTCGTCGTCGTCAGCCCTGCCCATTCTGCCCCGGAAAGGAAGTCTTCCACCACAGCCCGAGCTCACTAGCCGCGATCACATAAAAGCGGCCCGACCAATCGAGCACACCGTCATCCGTTCTCCCCTCTGTCGATAGCCAGCCATGCCCACTTCCACGATCAGAGAGAGCGAAGTCGACGTTCTGATCATCGGTGCCGGTCCTGCTGGTCTCATGTGCGCCAACGGTCTCGCCAGTGCGGGCGTAAATGTCCGCATCATCGACCAGCGGTCAGTATATCGCACCTTCGGTTCCAAACTTCGTCGATCCCGATACGCTTTCATAGACCTGGCAAGGTTGCTGCTGGGCAGGCCGATGGCATTCAACCTCGAACGATGGAGGTTCTACAGGTACTCCAATGTTGACTCGGATTGTATTCGAACGCGATCTCAGGCATCGTAGAGTTACGGCCTCTTGGACAAGTTCCTCAAGCAAGCCAACCAATTGCATCTGGCTGTACGACAGTGCTTTGATTATCACGCAAATGAATCCTGATCTTTTCATAGGCGTTCTACAATCCGGGTCCGAACGGAGGGATCGAGGTAGTTCCTTCCGTCATCTCGCTCGAATCTGAGCGCCTGAACTGTTGTCAGCGCACTAGCCGCTCGCCGGACGTTAGCGTACCAACCGCGCGCTTTCCCTTTGAGGCGACATTGCATCAGGGTCACATAGAAAGACTGTTCTTGGACTCGATGGAAGGTCACGGTCTAAGGGTGGACCGACCAACCGTACCGACATCCATCGAGGTATCTGGAGAAGAATCCGCACTCAAGAATCCTCACGCGTATCCCGTCAAGGTACGCTATTAGCAGGCCAGCCGAAGCTCTCCTGTTAATGACGCTATCAGGTCGTCGTGACACACCTTGACGCGTCGCCGGGACATGAAACGGAGGTAATCCACGCCAAGTTCGTTGTCGGCGCCGACGGTGAGCCCTCAACCCCTCACGGGTCGACCGATACCCATTTTAGACCCAGGCGCGCACTCGTGGGTCCGCAAATCACTGGGCATCGCGATGGAAGGAGAACAATCGGGTATCAAAAATTTTCCTAGTGCGAGTTCCCGACAGGTGCTCACACTGCGGCGTAGACTATGTCTGGGGTGTAGTCGACATCACTCCCGACACCGATTTCCCGGACATTCGAAACAAGACCGCTATCCACTCAGAGAATGGCTCATGCATGATCATTCCCCGCGAGGGTGATGTCGTCCGCCTGTACATTCAGCTCGATAACAAGGACGTCATCGACCCCTCTACCGGCAGGTTGAAGAAGGACGGCTTCGGGCCCGAGCGCCTCTTGGAGGTATGTTGAGAAATAGTGCGGGCCCTTCATGCGTTCACGTCCTCCAGGTCGCGAAGAAGTCTTTCTACCCGTATAGGATATCCACGCAATCGCCTGTCGACTGGTGGACCCTTTACCAGAGTAAGTCTTCTCCGATCATATCGGGATCGCCTTTCGCTGATGTCCGTTCGCAGTCGGACAACGTGTTGCCTCCAAATTCTCGGTTGCGGACCGCGTGTTCATCGCCGGCGACGCGTGCCACACGCACTCGCCGAAAGCAGGTCAAGGCATGAATGCATCCATGAACGACACCCATAATCTGGGTAAGTTGCGCCTTTTCCGGGTGCTGGGCGCGACCTCACCCGTACTTGCTCTCAGGGTGGAAGATCGTCCAGGTCCTCCGTGGTTGGGCCGATATTTCTCTGCTCAAGACCGTATGTCACCGCGTGATGTTCGGGGTATCTCGCGCTAACTGTCGTCATCTCAGTATGAGTTCGAGAGAAGGAAGTACGCCCAGGATCTCATCGCGTTTGATAAGAAGTTCTCCAAATTGTTCTCCGAGAAACCGCAGTCCGAGCAGCGGGCAACCGGTGTCTCGCACGCCGAGTTCCACACGTAAGCCGCACTCCTCTCGGGTTTCTTAGCTGTCCGCCAACAGAAGCGTGTTTTCGCAGCGCTTTCCAGACGTTCAGCGGCTTTTCCAGCGGCATCAGAGTGCACTACGAGCCCTCCGCCATCGTCGACAACGCGCGCCAGGAGCTCGCCCGCAACCTCACGATCGGCGAGCGCGTGCTCCCGCAGCAGTTCGTGCGCGCCGCCGACGCGCGCCCGTACGAGCTCCAGGATCTCTTGCCCGCTGACGTGCGCTTCAAGATTCTCGTCTTCACCGGCCACGACCTCGGGCCGGCCCGGACGCTCGCGGAAAGGCTAGAGCCCGCTCTGAGCGAGCTGACCCCCCGCGACAAGAGCGTGCAAGACGTTTTCGACATCCTCTCCATCGTGCAGGGAAAGAAGGAGGAGGTGGAGTATACCCAGGTCCCGCCGATGCTGAGATCGCATTGGTCCAAGTGCGTCGGCTGGCTTCCGTTCTACCCCCCATCCCGTACAGGCCGCTGACGCAAAAGACAGGGTGCTCCTCGACGACACCGATCTTACGGGAAAGATTGGCGGAAACGGTTACGAAACGTACGGAATCACGTCGTCCGGAGCTATCGTCGTCGTGCGTCCGGACGGCTACGTTGGATTCGTCTCTGCGCTGGACGAGGTCGAGCGTTTGAGCCTCTACTTCAAGGGTTTCATGAAGGCGCTATGAACACGGATGCTCCAGTAGAATCGTAAGTAAATCTACCAGGTCTGGACATATTTGCTGTAACTGTAGTGTCGTCGTAATACGAGCACGTTTTTCAAGCCTGTCGCCGTCGAAGACAGAGCTCGGTTCACTCGGACAAGTGCTCCATGCACGTGCACGTGCACGTGCACGTGGACGACGCGTCAAAACACGCGTCTCGCGGCCACCACCCTACAGTCCGTACTTGACGCTCACGCTCACGAACACTCGCCGCGTCGCTGTGTGGCGCTGTGTCCCTGACTGCGAAGGAGTTCTCAAGTACTCAAACACCGCGCCCAACGCTCGATATCGGACCGTGAAGACAAAGCATCCGGGACGCCACACTTCGGAAACGCCACATTTTCTGCAGCGCATACTTGCAGGATATAGCTCGTCTCAGAGTACACTAAACCGCGGCGACGAAATCTACATGCCCCAGCTGCTTAACGGAATGCAGCCTGGACCTGAAGCGCTATCCATAGGGGATGAGACAGGCGCATCAACGGCGTTCAGACCATCTGCAAACATTACGACGCTTCCCTTCGAGGTACTCGATGAGATATCATCACAGCTGATGAACAAGGATCCCTTCGAAGCGGAAGACAAAGCCGAGGTGAAGGATATACGTGCAATGAGCGAGACATGTAAGCTCTTCAAGCTTGTGTTCCAACCCCTGGTTTTCAGAAAGATAACCGTGCGGGACCAAGAGCAAGTGGTGAGTATTCATGCGGATGTATCTATCATCGCTGTTTTGAACTGTGCACCAGGAAAACTTGTACTGGACGCTCAATGGCTCACATTGCTACGTCTTCGCTCCGCCTCCAACCGATGTGGATGAGAGGGCACGCAAACTGGTGCGTTTCCCCTTCATCGCCGAGGCGAGATGCGAAATTGTGACGATTGAACTATCCTACCAGCTCTCGATCCCGAACGTCCAACTTACGGCCGATATCGTCCCCTACTCTACCGATAGGGCATACCTCCGCAATGCTGTCAAGCGGCTGATGGTGCGGCCGGATGGCAATGGGCCTATCGGGGTCGGCCCGCTCGACATCCGATTCTTGCTGCAAATGATGCCACGCCTGAAGTGGCTAGCGATCCTTGATTTTGTAGATAAGCATACCTTGTTCAAGGTACGACGCAATTCTCCGTTCATCTACTCTTTTGCGTGACTAACCACTCTTGAAAGTGCGTGCGCATGTTGAGAAGGCTTCCTGAAATCGAGTTCTTTGCCTGCAATGGCGGTGAAGATCTGCATCGGTTCGCCGGCGCCCTAACATTCCCGCGGGCGGTGGCGAATATGACGCGCCTGTCGGAACTCGTACTCGCCAACCTGAAGGTAGGTGAGAATCCCTGGATCATGCCTGAGGATCTGGGCTTCGGGAAGTGTCCCACGGATTCAGAACGAGAGGCTATCGGGCCCGTCTCGAGGTACATCTGGTTTGAACCACAGCTCATCCTGAAGGACTCTCCGAGCTCGTCATGGTTGCCGAGGGGATTGAAAACACTGTACTTGACGAATGTGTCATTTGAACCGGCACCATTCACTCTTCAAGTAGACGAAGACACTCGTCGGTTATTGCGGGAGAACTGGAAGAAGAACGCGGAGCGCGAAGGGCGAGTTACAATGGAACAATGGTCAGATGATATGCAGAAGTGGCCGCTCGATTTCGCAAGTTACCTTCCCCATATACATGCTCAAATAACCCAGCTAATACGCATGCGCCTTAGCATCCTTTTGCAAGACTTGTCCTGAGCTCCCAAAGGACTCTACATACACTGGGGATGACTTCGGTCACCGGGGTTCCGCAAGACGTGGTGATGCATGCCTTTAGTGTAATCGGACCGCAACGTACGTCGCGGTGGTAATTGCTACATTTATTCTCACTGATGCCGAGTAACCGATCTGTCAGTGAAACACCTGTCGATCAAGCGGTATAAAGGCGACCTCTGTGATGTGCTCAAGTGCTGCCCAATCTTATCATCCCTAGACTTCGACGGGCACGAAATGGACGACGAACGCCAAACGGAGCTGCTTGAGAGCGCGCTGCCGCGCGGCGTTCGTGATTTATCGATAGATCCGCCCTGGAGACTCAAGGACCTCTCGCGCTGGATACGGTCTCCGAATTGGGAAAGAATGACTCGGTTGCGAAAGATATCCCTGAGAGGATGGGAAGAGGATGACTGGTGCTATTCCGACCTCCTTGTCAATATTCGGGATGCGATACGGAGGAGAAATGAAGAGCAGAGGGGTGTGGTGGAGTTGGAATGGCCAGAGGATGTTCGTGAGTGGATAGAGGAAAAAGCATCTAGAAGCCCCGATGACTCCTAGCTGTCCGGAGGTAGTCCATGCATGAGAGGATGATGCCACGGGCCCTCCGCGATGTACCGCTCTAGTACTGAACCCTGCTGAATCGATAGTGCCAGATCAATGCTGATCATAATCAAGGGATACATAACAAGTGACAGCCTCGCGATTAACGGAGTACGTAGGAAAGGAAACGGAATAAGATTATGTACTTTCACAGCATCACTTTCCATCGATGAGGTGTTTGGCCCGTCACCCAAGCATTCGTTGAGAACGAGCTCTGGACTCGCGTACTTGAGCGCCATATTATCACGATGCAGATTCCTCACGCTACGCCTTCCTTTCTCTACCGCCATCCGCTATGGTTTTAGTGGGAAAGCCCGGGATGTAATTCTTCGACTGAGGAGACATAAATTTTACGTCATTGGGTGTCCAAGCTGGATGCAGCATGAGCATACCATGTTTTTTGAGTTGATCTGTCCGAGTGGGTAGAAAGGATTTGAAGCAGTAATCGCATTGGAGGCGAGGTCGACCAGCGTGCTTGTCTTGAAAATGCCTCGAACAGTCTCGTTTATTCTTGTACTGCCGCTGACAGGAACGAGTTGGGCAGCCGTATTTCCCGTTGTCCAGCTGCACGGGCTGTTCGTCGAGGTGGCGTGATCTGTCATCGGGCGATGAGCAAGATCAACAAGGTTTCCAGGAAATGGCATACGATAAGAGACCCGTATCAGCAGCAGCAGCTTGGTCAACAGCCTGCGGCTGGTCCATTTCAGTCAAGGTCACGATATCCGCAGCATAATCCGACGTTGTTTCGGGAGGAGAAAGCGAGATGAGACGCCATGGGTAGTCAGCAAACCCATTCATGCCATTCACCGGGGTATCGGCGATGCTGTATGTACCAATCCTAGATCCATAATCGCTGGCTTGGTGCGGTTGAGCGACAGAAATGTATGAGGGTGAATAACCATCCCACGCGCTAAGCAGGACGTACCGAGGTTAGCGAAGCTTGCCACTCATGGTATAGCGAAGACACCTCACCTCTCACCAACTTCACTCGATGAGCCGGGGTACTGGTTGAGCGGTGACGGATTGCTATTGAGGAACGGCACTGCCAATTCGTGGGCCGGAACGCCAGAGCTAGTAACTTCTCCTACAGCCCTTCCCCGGGCATGGCTGTAGCCAAACTGCGAAAAGGTTCCAAGCTGCTCCAGGGGGTACGCTTCTGTGAACGGAAGTTCACTGGGACAGTGCTCGTGTCTGGCACGGCTGGGCGGAACATAGGTGCTGTCGCAGTCTGTCAGTGGCAACTGGGGCGGTAAGCTCGACGACAGACCGCGGGGTAGAGCCTGCGTTGCGCTCCCAACCTTCCACCACTGGCGCTGCTTCGTCCGTGTCGAATCTCGCTCTCATGAGCGCTCGCTTTGGTTCAGAGGAACCATACCCATATCCCAGCGTGAAATTGCTGGGAGGAAGCCTGTAGCCAAATGGGAACGCGACGTTACGATCCCATTGTGGTATGTTCAGTGGAGTGTGAAACGGTTCGTCGCTATCCGAAGCTCCGTCGAAAGCTGCACCCTCGTTGTCGTTGGATGTAAATCGCCCCACGTATGCGGGTTGGAACATGTCGGTGTGGGTGAGAGAGCGCGGATGATTCTTCGGGAACGGCGCGGTTACGAGATTTGTTGCAGTTTAAGTTTCAGCGAAATCTTCGGGGGGCGCCAACTGGAGGGCAGCGGTGATGTCCGCACATCAGGAGCGTTTAACGATTACACAGGTGTAATCCAGTTCATTGTCATCGAAGACGATACCGCCGCCGACTCAAATCAGGCAACGCCCCCGCCCCTCGATGAGAGCGCACATGGGCAATACCTTAGGCAACCTTGGGCCCGACTTCGACGGAGGTAGAGGTCAAAGGACGAACCACTGTGGACCTTCCATGCAGCCCCGTCTTTATAAGAGACAGAGTACCTGGTGAGGAAGTACGACGCCACCAACGCGGATAGCCTTTGGAAAACCGAGGAGGCCCCTTATGAAGGCACTTATCTGCGCATTTCCCGCTGAGTGCAAGGTGCACGTCGAACCTTCAGCGACCGTGGAACGCTAACTGCGTGGCATGATGCGTCCTTGCCAGCAAGCGAATTCATGTACGGCCGTCGTACAAGTCACTGTTCAGCAAGAGGGAGATCCGGAGGAGTACGAGGGTGTCCTGCTCAGGGTCGTTGTTCGCCCGCCGAATATTATCTCGCCGGCCTTGTGTCGTGGTCGACGATTGACCAAAAACAGGAGGTTCTCTGGTCCAAGTTCCGATATTAACACACGGGCCCAGACAGACGCAGCCGGAGAAAGACTACGAACCTTCGGGCAGCTATCAATGAAACGCCTCGAGCGATCGCTTGCCTCATCCAATGTCAACGATCTAAGCTAACGGCCCGCGACATGGCTTCGACTACCAACCGGGAGGCTCTTCTTCCTCATGTAATGGGGTGTCACTTCAACAGGAGCATTAACTGAGGGCCAGAGCCCGAAGTCCGACGCTTGTGCCACGAAAGTGGGAGTGGTGAAAACAGAACAAGACCTCATGAGCAGTTGTGAGTACCTTTCCCTTTTCGGGAGGAGGTTTCTGGCTAGGAGGTTTAGGTCTATTGTCGGAATATGTTTCGGGAAGTACAACATGTTGTTGTTTCTGTAGCCACCAGCACTAAGGAACCGACAGGATTGACCAAGCGCTTGCGAGGGGGAAGACAAACCTAGGTGGACGAGCAAGCCCAAGCCCGCGCCTCGCGGCGCCGGCGAGGCGCGGCCTCGAGGCGGCAGCTCGCTTCGACTTAACCTTCAACGTTCAACAACTATTGATATGACCCAAACGTTACTGTACTACGCGAAGAATGCTCTCTACCAACTTCGACAAGTTCTCGGATAATGCGGGAAACTGATCGTACATCCTCACGAGTTTACGCTGCATAATCTCAATAGTCAACCATGGAGAATATGCTTCAGCATCTTTAATTCAGCAGAACTTCATTCTGGACAATCTCTACCACGGGAGGCCTGGTGAGCAGCGGTACAATATAGCTCCAATATGAGTCTTTCCTCGTGATTATTTGGTCCACGTCAGACGCCAGCCAATTCACGAACGCCTTCATGGCCTGAATTCCTTGGTACGAGCAGCACGTCTGACAGTTGCGCTGAATAAAGCACGGTTCTAGCAAATCCGGCGCGCGGATTGCCTCTCCGCAAGGTGTCTCTGACAGTACCCTCTGCGCCCTCTCCATAAAATCCATCCACCATTGCATCACCGTAACGGGAATATGTTGCGGACCATATGTCATGGAATGATTGTGCTCCTTGCAGACAAAACAGCCGATCCAAGGCGGGCTTCTTGCAGCGTCCCAATGAATGGTTGGGGAATCGACATCTGACCGTTCAGAGGGTGTGCCCATGGGAACCCATCCCAGGTCCGAAGAAATCGCGGAGAACTGCTGACGGCACTCTAAACCGTACTGCATGAGGAGTTGATAGTGGTGAGATGGAATAGCGCAGAGCTCAGGCACATCCTCGGTGACGACCTTGAGCAGTGGGTATCGGAGTGACGCCCTCGCTGAGTGGCGCGCCACGGCCTCCAAATCGTGGCGTACAGCGAAGCCGTAGACCCGAACTGGGGCTCGTCGGGCATTCTCCAGGAGCATGTCCTTCAGCGGGCCATTGACGATATCCATCTCATACTTGATCGCCGCTGACAGGACGTCCATCACCTCCGTCAGATTGTCCGGCGCGGGGGTTCTGTGCGGATAACAGAGCCGGAGCAAGAGTTCTACGGTCTTTGCGTTCTCGCTCATGGGGATGATCGGGAGTCCGTCCCTAAGCTCCTTCTTTTTTGTTGAAGACTGGTCGTCCCTCTCTTCGGACGCGGAAGATGGCGCTTGAGGCAAGAAAACATCGACTAGAAGAAGAGCTAAACTTCCGCGAGCAGACATTGGTGTACCCGGAAGTCGACCTTGTCTGTGGAACGAATGATCAGGTCCGCCGTGGCTTTGTTGAAGGGAGGACCGGCGTCAGTCACGTCGGACATGATGTGGAGAGGTCTCGGGGGATGGTACGAATCCTCGTTTGACACGATCCTTCTATACATACCTATACATACGGGAAAAAACGGCCTCGTGTTCTACATCCCTAGCTCAGGGGCTCAGGTAATGCAGGTACAAGGTTTACCTAGAAGGGATGCGGATTGCACTGTGTGCGAGATATACAGAGAATGCTTTGCAACGTGTTCTTATCATCGAGAATCGAAGACAAACCTTACCGTCATCTGGTATCCATACCCGTTAATCAGCTTGTTATCCAACGAAGATTAATGGCCGACGACCACCCGCACTGACCGTGGCGGCAGACAGCTCGAGACATTGTAGTTCTGAGCCTGCAGCAGGAGCATGTGTACATTACTAGCACTAACATAATGCAGCAGTGTGCGGTATCTCCATTCTACGATCTCAGGGCAACTGGGTTTTGTCTTCCCGAACAATTGGCTCTCCGCTATCAGAGGCAGCAAGCTTGACAAATGGAAGAAGCGGATGCGCAAAAATTGAAGCTTCGATGGATACGATCTCCACTGTCGAACTCGGACTCGCCTCGAAGACTCACTGCTTGACGCGTTTTCTCGTGCGCCTGCCATTTTGAAAGCCGTCATCCGTGCCCGGATTGTATGGAAGAGGATGACGACTGGTTCTCGGCTTGGCGCATTGATTGGGTCTATCTGGAGATAAAAATTGTGAGGTGCATTCTACCTATACTATATGAGATCATCACTTCGGCCACATCGTCGAATCGGCCACCCTGCTATATGTCGTGCTCCGCTGCGTTTTTTGGCCCCATACTCTGACTGTGTTCATGTAGTGTACTCTCAGTGACATCCCAGGAATAATATCCTGAGTTACATTGCTCGAGAGTGTGGTGGACGACACTGTCCAAGTAACGCTGCGTGATGAGGTGCCGACAATGCCGGATGACAGCCGGGCGGAGTTTTAATACTCAACGCGTCGCGAGCGTCGCGACGCGTTGGGCACAAATGCAAAGGTAGACACGTCTTTGATCGTTCCCGTGTTATTATTGCTCTGTCGATGGGTGCAGACCGTAACCAACGGTGTAGCAAAGCGAACGGTACCCAACTTGGACGACAGCATCAAAGCAAAACAGATGATCTGTATGAAAGCAAGGGCCGGATTGTTGTTGCCCAAGAGCTTAAGGCTCATTTTGAGGAGGAAGAACGTGTTGCTGCCGAGAAGGAGAGGAAGGCACGCGAGAAGGAGCATGCAAAAGCTGTTGAAGCCGCCGAGCGTGAGGCTCGTATTGTACAGGCTGCGTCATCGAGGGTTTTTGTAAGTTAGGCGTAAGGGGGGCGAGGCGGGCGGTGGCGGTGTCACGACGCGCCTCGCAGGCAACAGAGCAGGATCCGGTAGTATAGCAAGAATGAATGTAGATACAGGCGTGCAATCGAGTCTTTATAGTCGAGACGCCATAGATATCAGAGATAATCATATCTCAGATATCAGGCGCCCGGGGAGTAGAGGTAAGCACGCAAGGTTTGACCATATGGCGCCCAACGGGCGCGTCAACATTGTGATTTCTCAGTCGCGGCGGAGCCGCGACCATTCTAAGTTTACTCTACGGCTAAGCTACGGAGTACTCCGTTACAGTTTTCGACCAGCCACTGAGTGCCTACAGAACCAGAGAGGACGTCGTCGGGCTGGTGCAGGCACTGCACATCAACGACAAGGGCCCTGTCTGGGCAATCATCCCAAGGATTCGTGAACATCTCGAGACACACCAAGATCTTGCTTCGAACCCTCGCTTCACAGGCCTATTCAAGCTCTCCAGATGCTCCGCCCATGGAGCCCGCCCCAAATCCACCCCATATCCAACACCTCTCGAGACACATCGAACAGA
>NW_006767453.1:179908-220484 GCF_000264995.1 Punctularia strigosozonata HHB-11173 SS5
GGGGGGCGAGGCGGGCGGTGGCGGTGTCACGACGCGCCTCGCAGGCAACAGAGCAGGATCCGGTAGTATAGCAAGAATGAATGTAGATACAGGCGTGCAATCGAGTCTTTATAGTCGAGACGCCATAGATATCAGAGATAATCATATCTCAGATATCAGGCGCCCGGGGAGTAGAGGTAAGCACGCAAGGTTTGACCATATGGCGCCCAACGGGCGCGTCAACATTGTGATTTCTCAGTCGCGGCGGAGCCGCGACCATTCTAAGTTTACTCTACGGCTAAGCTACGGAGTACTCCGTTACAGTTTTCGACCAGCCACTGAGTGCCTACAGAACCAGAGAGGACGTCGTCGGGCTGGTGCAGGCACTGCACATCAACGACAAG
The DNA here is from genome assembly GCF_000264995.1 of Punctularia strigosozonata HHB-11173 SS5. Classification (NCBI taxonomy): domain Eukaryota; kingdom Fungi; phylum Basidiomycota; class Agaricomycetes; order Corticiales; family Punctulariaceae; genus Punctularia; species Punctularia strigosozonata. The sequence goes on from NW_006767453.1 coordinate 180,292, forward strand.
GGCCCTGTCTGGGCAATCATCCCAAGGATTCGTGAACATCTCGAGACACACCAAGATCTTGCTTCGAACCCTCGCTTCACAGGCCTATTCAAGCTCTCCAGATGCTCCGCCCATGGAGCCCGCCCCAAATCCACCCCATATCCAACACCTCTCGAGACAACATCGAACAGAGCCTTCTCTGATTGCCCGGGGTCGTCGAATCCAAACGTACTTGTTGCGAGGTTCGAATCTTAATCACTACAGTACATGCTCATATCATATTGTGAATCTCTTTCTTTATTGTTACCTGCACATACTATTCATTACTGTAGCGTACATCTTCGTAATCGACCGCAAGTTTCAGCTTGGTACGACGGCGCGACGACGAATCGGCCACCTCGAGCGGAGTACGAAATCTTTGAGCGTGGAGGTGTGACGTGTGTGTGACTGGCCGATTCGACCATCCGGCCGAAGAGACGATATCATATAGTACTCGAGCGCAGCGTGGATGGTTTGTGGGCTATACACATTGAACTATGATTTAGGGCGGGCTCAACGAGGTCCACTCCTCACGCTGCATCTAATCCGTCAACAGAATCGGTGGCAAGCCTTCTCGCAATACTCGAATCTCATTTCCGCCTCGGACATCGTTCTCGTTGATTTTGCTCCAATTTTGGCCCACCACCGCGCGGGACCCAGCTCAAGTTTCTCGCTTCATCTATTTCGGACACTACTAAGCATACACGGGCGTGGTACGATCAAGAAGTTTGTAGGTAGTACAATTCGATAGCAAAGGATTGTTTGATATACGCTAGTATCAAGCCTATGTCGACGAAGCGCCAACACATAACAGGAGCCAGCGCTAATATACATTTAGGGTACCTTGTCCGTAACAGGAACGGGTAGTGAGGACGACCCATTCAGACAGCAAGGAGTGAGAGCTCGAGAAGCAGTTGGAAAGCATCGACGTAAAGCAAGACTACAACACTGATGGGCGTTAAATGCGCCGACGATGGGGGAGATGAATGTCGTGGGGGACGGAAAGGCTGACGAGAGTCCATTGAGATGCAGATGACAACGACGATAGCCCGATGCGTTCATCCGTCCATCTGGGAGGAAAGAAAGGAGAATACTGTGCAGTCGGTCTCCGATGAGAGAACGGAAAGGGCGTCCCCGTGGACATCGTTCACTGCAACACGATTAGTAAGGTCGGACACCCCATTTCCGTCGAGCAACGTGGCTTACCATGCTTGGCCCGTAGGTAAAGACGGCCAGGTAAGAACGTCTTCTTGCAGCCGGCCACGGGGCAATGGAGGCGCGAGCTCCCGGTGTGGTGGTCCCGGTAGTGCCGATAATACTCTTTCTTTCTTGAGTACGCACGCTCCACCCCCTTCTCCGCGCAAACGGGGCAGATGTGTTTCTTGTCGGCGCGCTGGAACGGATTGGGGTAGGAAGCTGCAGCACTGGCACCCAGAAATATCGTGAGGATACAGCAAGTGAATGGGTAACACTAGCTTACCGGCGCAAACAAAGCTTTTTGAAGGACGCGACAATGACTTGGTTCGGTCCACCCCGTACGCCGGCGGGATCGCTCGGAGAGCCCCCGCCATTTTCAATCATTGCGGCGATGCCAAACGAGGAAGAACCGGGAGGACCCAAAGTCCTATGATTGATGTCAAGAACTGCTACATCAAAATGATCAGGTACGCCGACGTACGCGTCGAGCTCCGCTTCAACATAGGCAGCCGCAAGAGGGGGGCCCGGGCCGTTGATGGTCATAAGTTGAGATGAAGAAACGATTGCATCGTTGCGACCTGGTCCGAGGAGTTGTGGATCTCTGGAAGGAGGAGCGTCAGTAGGGACACGATGACAACAACAACAGGCACGAACATGTACTGATCCGGTCCTTCGCCGCCTACTGGATCGTTGTTGGGACCGGAATTTGCCGCGTGTGCGACCAACGCAGATCTACGACGCGCCGTAAACCGCATGCAACGAGAGTCTAGAGCATACTGGGAGGCATACCGCGACGAGCGAGAACGAGGGATTTGCAGCGGGTCATAGAAAGTAGTGAAAGACGAGAAATCCTCCGAGTCGCCGGAGGAACCCTCTGCAGTTTCGGGTTCGTTTAGGCGCGCCCCTACGTTGCCAGGCCAAAGAGCGATGCCGTTCTGCGCGGTCGCATAGCCCGGGTGCAACGAGCTGTTGTTGACCTGTGCAAAGCTGTGTGGACTTGACGCCGTCGAAGCCGGGTCGTACTCCTTGTCTTGTATAGTATCCAATAACCTATTGCTGCGATCAGGTTCGACATGTTTCTCGTGAAATGCCGGTAGAAAAGCCGACCTGTGCGTGAAGACGGAGTCTCTCATTTCCGCTCCAGTCTGAAGCCAAGTACCTCTGGATAGCTTTCGTGAACTACTCGGACCAGCGTCTAATCTCACTCAAAGGACATACGCGAAGAACTGATTCCCAGAGCCAGGGACGGTCCCGCCGTCCTGGCCAAGGGGTACCGCCATCACCCTGGCGGGTTCCGCACCGACGGGATTGCGCGCTGCAAGAAATCGCACGATGCACTCCAATTCTTCGTTCGGTGTGGTCACCACCGGCTCGTACAGTCCTCCAGACATATGGGACTGAGTGTGCGCGCACATTGCGACCAGGGACAAGAAGGAGAGCGAAGGGGTTGAGGGTTGCATGAGTCAGACGAATTTTGTAGTGGCCACAACGCCAACGCCAAAGCGCGAACCCGGCCGGCCACGCCGACCGTCCGGGGCCGACGTTTTCGAGTCCTGGATCTGGCAGGTGCGGCAACCTCACGCGCGTTGCGCTTGGGCACGATTAACCTCCTTTGCCGCATTTACTGGAGAGCGCCAGTCCTGGTTCCCATGAACAGACACATTGAGCCGAAGGACGGTCAATTGAAGCTGCTGATGACCACCGGAGCATCCATACGGACATGTCGCGGCGACCAGCTTTTGCGGGGGAGGAACACCGTGAGGTGGGGGATCAAGTTGTAGACTGTGCTAGCGCCTTTCCCGTTGGATTCGTTCGGTTGGGTACGGCGGGAGACTATATATAATACACAGCCTCGCGTCGGCATGAGAGAACAACACCGCCTGGACGAATGTGGTTCATTGCGGGATCATGTGCGTGTCCTCAAGAATTCCGTAAGTACCCCGCTGTTCTGATTCCTGAACATATCTTCACTCACCTGTCCCTCTTCCAGGAGGAAACACGGACGCACGGATTCGTCTAACACGCAGCTCTCAATTGCTTTAGCTGACAATGAGCTCGGCCTGCATAGGCACGGGAAAGCCACCGACCGCGTCCCGCAATTCCGGCAGCATACTCTGCGAAGGACCCTGATTAGCCCGGCCTAGAGCAGCGGTAATCAACGCCAACGGACGCCCTGCGATCAGGCAAGCCATCGGGTACACGGTGCAAGCCCTTGCTGGTCTCATGAGTTGTAGTCATTGGCGAACCTCTGATCACCTCGATTGCTGGCGTTGATATATTCATATTGCTCCGCGACGACTACGAAAAGCTTCGGCCTTGGCATTCCTCGGGCGTTGGTTTGTTAAGTCCCGCTTGATTTCCATCGTGGAGATTTGCCGGCGTTCAGCTCGAGGATAAGAGGATCTTGCAGTGTCGACGCAGGCCGTTGCCCGACGCTAGCTTGTAGTGAGAGGCGATGGATGATTGCAGTTGCAAGAGGAGAGGCGAGAAGGTTCGAAATGGTGCTAGAGCTGCTCAGGCTCAGAGTCACAGCGTTCGTCAGCAACGTGGCCGACCCCGTCATTGCAGCTGGTCGGCAGGCTCCCCGTAACTCATGCCACGGTCACAGTTCCACGGTTTCACCCCTCACACGCAGACAAACCATCATCCTTGCAACCGGCGAGTGGCATGAACGGAATGACCTTTGAATGTCTCTGCTAGTGTTCTATGCGATGGAGCTCTTCGACATATCGTTACCCAAGGATTAAGCTTGGCAAGGGAAGCGGGTGCCACAATGCTTGAAAGATTCGTCGAACTTTGTATACGCGCCAACGACAACGTCTGGTGGCCGGACAGTATCAGAAGTACGTTTTCGGCTTGGATGGCATCTCCGAGGGCGCTTGAATCTTGCATGGGACGTGGATATTTATGTCCGAGAACCGAGGTGAAGTCAATATGTCAGTGCTAACCCGCCGTAATCTCGTCGAGCTCAAACCGACGCTCAGACAGATAAGTCTGAAGCCTTGTGGGCAATGCACCCGATCGCATGCCTCTTCGTCTTGTATTCTCGGTGCCTCAGCGCCGGAGCCTCTGCCTCTGATGCCCCGTGCCTCTGATCTTTAGCGCCTCATCATTGGCCGGTCTCTGCTCAAGACGCTGGCGAAATCGCATTCCATATCAGTTTGATCTGCTCGCAGATCACTCCCAGCACCGCCCAGTACGGTTATTTTCTATCCATTGCATTTACTAGCTCGGTTGACGATGATACAGTTCTATCTATACAACCGGTTAAAGATCCTTGCAGAGCCGGATGTCCCAGATCATCTACGGCTGGAAGATTCCAAAACACGCCTTGACCTCACATCCGGCGGGACCATTCTGATTCCTTCGAAGTTAATGTCCATGGCACGGGTCTGGTTACGACCTGTTGCAATCGTCGGCAACGAGATCTCGGTAGAGGGTCCAAATGCATCTTGTTGGGACAGCTAGCGTGCCAACTTGAAGTATAAAGGAGCGCCATCCTCACCAAATGTCCCTCATCAGGTGTTCACGCCTGCCTCAGCAGCTACGGCAACTGCAAAGTTCCTCTTCCACGTCCAGCATGTTCTGCAAAGTCACTCTCCTCGCTCTCGCTCTCGTACTGGTTGGATCCGCCTCCCCTGTGGTGCATGATAACCACGGCGTCCGCATCCCCATGTCGCGACGCAGTGGTATCACCACCGTCAACGGCGTAGTCGATCAGTCCAAGCTGAAGGCAGCCACGGCCAACGCCATCAATAAGCATAGGCAGAACTTGCTCAACCTCCTGCATAACGTAGGAAGGCTGCCCAAGGTATGCGCGCGTCGTCATGTCAGCATCACCCCCAACGAACTGATGCCGATTACCTCTTCAGGGAGCGCACGTCAAGGAATTGGTCACGGTTCCCCCGCCTTCCGGCAAGAAGCGCCAAAGCGAAACGCTCACAGACGTAGGCGACGCAGAATGGACTGGCGACATCACCATCGGCACTCCGGGTCAACCTTTCGTGGTAGATTTTGACAGTACGTGCTGCAGTCTTCGGATCTACGCTCATGATATCAGGGTCTGATGCTGCACGACAGCGGGATCCTCTGACCTCTGGGTCCCATTCTCCACTTGTTCAAGCTCGACCTGCACATCCAAGAACAAATATACCGCGCACCAGTCCTCCACGTCCTCCAAGAAGGACGGCACATTCACGATCGAATACGGCGATGGCTCTACGGTTTCCGGGCCCGTCTACACTGACACTGTCGTCGTCGGTGGGGTCAACGTCACCGACCAATACTTCTCCCCTGTCACCAAAGACACAAGCACCGTTTCCGGTGATCCGTCCGATGGGTGAATACCTTCGACGGTTTAGACGTATTGACACCGATTGAACCTTCGTATGTTTCAGGATCATGGGTATGGCCTGGCCAGCCATCTCGCAACTCGGCCACAACCCCGTCGTGAACAGCGCGTTCAAAGCAGGCGCGATCCCCGCCGAGGTCTTCGGCATGAAGCTCGCGTCCAACAACTCGGAGCTCTTCCTCGGCGGGACGAACAGCGTGCTCTACACGGGTTCGATCGAATACCACGCCATTGACACCTCCAGCGGTTTCTGGCAGGCGCAAGGGGCGAGCGTGTCGGTGGGATCCAAGACCGTGGTGCAAAACTTTGACACGTAAGCCTTTGGATAGCCGCGTGAATGCACACGAGCTTATATGCGTGCCGCATAGCATCATCGACAGTGGGACCACCCTCATGTACGGCCCGCCCTCGGCCGTGAAGGAAGTGTACGGGTCCATCTCGGGTTCTTCCGTCGTGGACGAAGAGGAAGGGGCGTACGCGTTCCCGTGCGACTCCTCGCCTACGGTCTCGTTCTCGTGGGGCGGCAAGCAATGGACCCTCTCCGCAGACAGGCGAGTTCTTCCCTCGCAAGCAACCACCTGACAGAACGCTCATGGGTCATTCGTAGCTTCAACGCGGGCGAGACCGAGGAAGGCTCGGGTCAGTGCGTCGGGGCTCTCTTGGGCCAGGACATCGGCTTCGGCGATAACGTCTGGCTCCTTGGGGATGCGTTCATGAGGAACGTCTATACCGCGTTCTCCTTCACGGACAGCTCCGTTGGCTTCGCCGAGCTGGCGTGAGGGGGGGCAGGCTGCGCCTTCGGGATATCTCGCTCGGACACGGTTTCAAGGACCGTTCGAGGCGCGACGCGATTTGATTTGATCTGGTTGTGATCGTGGGGGGTTCCGCGGTCTGATTGCATCTTATGGTGAAATCGGTATAAACTCGGAACCGCGCCTGTTCCTGTGTGTGCTCAGCCGTGCCTTTCGTGTTATTCGTCCTCAGGAAGTCATCCCGTTTTCGTCCGCTTTCGTGTCATTTCCCGTATCACATCGTGTATACAAGATTATCATATTTATAAAATGGATGATTGAGGGGTGCCGTACGAATACATGGGTGAGCCGCGTGAATATGAGGAGGTATTCCGTACACATGAAGCATGTCCTACATTTACACTTGACGAAACGGGGACGAGCAAGAATAGTTTACAGTCAGATATCGTTCTATATGTGGTAGTCGCGGTGGTGATGATAGTGTACTGTCAATCGGCAGAGACCGGCGACGACTCCCGCTCTTCGTTCCGCAGGTAGGTCGCGACCGCGGCCATCGCCTCGAGCTTGCGCTCGCTCGGATGCCGCCGCAAGATCGACTCGGGCAAACGCGATAGCGACGGGCCGAGCTTGCACCGTTTGAACGGCGGCGGGGTGACAGCCTCGGACGAGTCAGACCCTGTATCGGATTCGTCGGCGGACTGGGAGGAAGTGCGCTTGAGGACGGAGGGGAGGCGGCACGTCCCTGCAGAAGGCGTGTGCGGGAGGCTGCAGACGCGCGGGGCGGGAGACGCCGGAGGGATGATGGGGGACGGCGGAGAGACGAAGGTGGCGAGCGCGGCGAGCGTGTCGCTCGTGGATGGTACGCCGATGGGTGGGCTCGGGCTCGCGGCGGGGCTCGAGGCGTCCGTATGGTCGGATGCGGAGGAGGAAAGGGTGGGCTCGGAGCCGTCGCTCGTGAGCGTCTTGGAGCTGCTCTCAGAGCCATTGTCAGATTTCCTATGAGCCGAATAGCGGGTCAGCACAGAGGCCCTCCCTCGCCCCGACGCAGAGGCACGCACATAATCTCGCACTGCCGCTTGAGCTCGAGGTAGCGCTTCTGGAGCTGGTTGCGCTCGGCCTGCATCTTCAGCGCGTGGTCCCGCGCAAGGCGCGCGAGGCCGACGAGCCCGAGCGTCGCCGCGGCGTGCATCTGCGCGCGTCCGCGCCAGGCATCGCACATCAGGCGCAGCCGAGCTTCCTTCAGGTGCGGAGGGAGGGACTCAGGCACCTGCTGATCCGAATGTTTCTCGGTTCCGCCGAGGGAAGGCGATTTCTTTGCTGACGCCTGTTCGTGCGGATTGGGCGAGAGGTCGAGGTAGACTTTCCGGACGGCGGGGAGGATGTGTGCGCGGAGTTCTTCCGGCACGATCGAGGGGTCCACGCCTGCTGTTGAAGTGTTTAGCGACGCCGACCGGGTTTCTGGGTATCTGTGAGGAAATAATACTCACCGATGCAATATGGCGCTCTGCAGGTCGGACATTGGTGTTGGGTCATGAACGGCGCGATGGCCATGACGACCCGTTGAAGGCACTGCTGGCAAAAGACATGCCCTGGACAAGTCATATTATTAGGATCGTCTGCAACTACACTATGGCCGACCGCGTCATGCGACGGTTTCGGCTACTCACCACAAGGTAACGCCACCGGTGATTTGAGGATGTCAAGGCAGATGATGCAGGTCGGCATCACGTTGATACACACCTCGAGCTGCGAGTTTTGATTTGTATGACGTTGAACGGTGGATTGGATGAGGAGGGCGGTAACCCGGAAGACTTATTTTATAACACGGTAGCGCAGAGTCACTCCGAGGTGAGTGCAGTGGGTATGACTCCCGAAGCTTGCCGAGCGCACACGCGGCAGGACCGCCCAGGAGTACATCTAAAGGTCGACCCGGTTCCCCACATAGAGTGGAGGCGAATAGCGCGCAGGGTGGCCCAGGATGCGGGGATAAACACATGTGGCGGGCTCCGAGGCTGAACAGGGCGCGTCGAGGCTGGATCGAGAATGCGGCTGAATGCGGCGGTAGGTGATCCTGCCTGACCCTCGCAAAATCGCCGTCATGTCCAGCACTCCGAGATCCGGCAATAGACGACAACAGGGGAACAGCACCCGTGGACAGATGCATTGCTGGATTTGTTTGTCTAGAGTCCCCGGCGCCCCTTAGAGATCGTGCCAGCCTCCTGCCTATGAACCCGAGAGGGGCCGACTCGCGAGCGCTTCCGGGGGTAGCCGGGTTGCGCCTGCCTCCGAGGGTATCATGGCGCCTCGTCCAGGCGCAGTGTTGCCACATGTACACTTTTATTTGTCGGTGTAGAGTACAATCGCGTTTTGCATAGACATCACGGAGCAGTGGAGTCGGTTTGCTTGGATGCTGGAGAAGTAGTACAGGTGGGAAAAATGACGTCATATATGTGACTCACCTGCGTGACTTCACGTGAGGTCTTTTGGGTCACGAGCGTGGCGGTGACTCTTCGCGGCCGGGCACATGCAGGCTCCGGAGTCTCGTCGCCAGCTCTTCCGCTACCCATGATACCCGAGGACTTTGTCTACACGATACGAGCACAAGGCAACCACCCGTACGTGGTCCGCTGAATGGAGGTATCAGGGTGTGGCGCAGCTATATCTTTCCTGCGTTATGGAGCATCCATATGGTCACCCAGGCTTCCTGCCGCAAGTTGGCTGTACCGGAATACTAGCTTTAGCATCCCGCTCTTCTTTTACCCCGCGTTTGCTGTTCCCTCTTGTAAATCCCCGGAGCAGCGCCTTCCCGACGCGTTCTTCTGGCAGGTGCGGCATGTGCGCGTTGCGCTCGGGCGATGATAGAAGCTGCTGATGCGTGGACGACCGCGCGCCGGCTGTTCGTCGCGAACGCGCCAGATGAGGCGTCCACGCCTCGGGCAATGTGCGCCACCGCCTGTGCAGGCTTCGAGGGGCGAACAGCGATGCCATCTATGGCCTGAACGTCGGTTCTAATTCGGGAGCTCCATTGCTCGGAAACGGCGACGAAAATAGACCGGGCGAGTGAAGCATGGTCCACGGTTCTCGAGTATGAACGACGGTCGCGGATTGCCTGAACGTACAGCGGGGCGCCTGTGCGCCGGAGTTTAGGACACTCCTCGTGTGCGAAAGCGCGTTCACCATGCGCGGTACAAAAGCCAGGCGTTCGCGACGAGGGACCGACAGGATCCCAGTCCTCTCTGCAGCTAGCTCAGTTCTCCAAGGCCTCAGCCAGTTGATCACCCTCCGCTTTCGCCATGTTCTGCAAAGCCACCCTGTTCACCCTCGCTTTGGCGTTCGCTGCCTCCGCCTCGCCCGTCGAGCGCGACACCGGCGTCCGCGTTGCTTTGCCTAAGCGCAGCGCCCTCACCAAGGCCGACGGCACCTTCGACCACGCGAAGGCCGTCGCTGCCTCTGCGCGGACTCTCAACAAGCACCGTCAGAACCTGATCAACCTGCAACGCAACACTGGTAGCCTGCCCAAGGTAATCAATCATACTCAAATAACTTCCGGACTGAGGCTAACTGAACACTCTTTTTCTTTCAGGGTGCCTCCATCAAGGAGCTCAAGGAGGTCCCTACCGTCGAGAAGCGCCAGAAGGAGAGCCTCACCGACGAGGACTCCGATGAGGAGTGGGCTGGCACGATCTCTATCGGCTCCCCCGCTCAGAAGTTCCTCATCGACTTCGACAGTAGGTTTCGTTCTTCTTGTATGTTACAATATGTGCTCAACTGTCAATCTCCTAGCCGGCTCGTCTGACCTTTGGGTCCCCTCGTCGTCCTGCTCTAGCTCGACTTGCTCGTCCAAGAGCAAGTACACCGCGTCCAAGTCGTCCACGGGCTCGAAGAAGAGTGGTACCTTCGAAATCGAGTATGGCGATGGCTCGACCGTTTCCGGCCCCGTCTACACCGAGGACGTCACCGTCGGTGGTGTCAGCGTGACGGGCCAGTACTTCTCCCCGGTCACCACCCTCTCTTCCAGCTTCAAGGATGACCCCATCGACGGGTAAGCGCCGCTGAATCCAGCAATCGCGTTACCAGTCTAACATCCTCCGCGACTAGTCTGCTCGGCATGGCCTGGCCCCTGATCTCCAACCTCGGCAAGAACCCGTTCTTCAACACCGCGGACTCGGCCGGCGCCGTCTCGTCCAACGTCTTCGGCATGAAGCTCGCCTCGTCCGGCTCGGAGCTCTACCTCGGCGGCACCGACAGCTCGCTCTACTCGGGCTCGATCGAGTACCACTCCATCGACACCTCCACCGGTTTCTGGCAGGCGACCGGCGCGAGCGTCAAGGTCGGCTCGAAGACGGTCGAGAGCGACTTTGACACCATCATCGACTCGGGCACGACCATCATGTACGGCCCGCCCTCGGCCGTCAAGGCCGTGTACGCCGCCGTCTCCGGCTCCGCCGTGTACGACTCCTCGGAGGGATACTACTCCTACCCCTGCGACTCGCCCCCGACCATCTCCTTCAACTGGGGCGGCAAAGACTGGGAGATCTCCTCGGAAAAGTGAGCCCTCCCCCCGAAACCCGTTCGCGCTGACTGCATATCCCATCGTTGCTGACTCTCCTGCGCGCCATTCTTAGCCTCAGCCTGGGTGAGACCGAGACCGGCTCGGGCAAGTGCGTCGGCGCGCTCGCCGGCCAGGACCTCGGCCTCGGCGACGACGTCTGGCTCCTCGGCGACAGCTTCATGAAGAACGTCTACACCGCGTTCTCCTTCTCCAAGAGCTCCGTCGGCTTTGCGGAACTCGCTTGATGCGATCGTCTGAGCTTGCGGTCATCAAAACGGCACTTTATAAGTTATCGCACGCGCAATACCCCAGACTTGTCTTGTAGCATCACGTCCCTGGAAATGTATTTCTTCACGCTTTGCACGAATCAAAACGTTTTTATATTTTGCGTTCATATACGTGATTTTGATGTTGCTTCATGGACAGCATATAAGCAAGACATTCGGATTAGCTGTCAGCCCAGTCGCGGGAGGCGATCTCAATGTGTTGCGCAGGCACCCGGGAACCTCGGTGCACATACAGTCTGCCATGCCATTGGAGGAAAAGGTTGGAACACATGAAGTGTAAATAATAACGAACGATGCGACGTGCGGTTGCGACAGAAAGCGGGGTATACTTGCGAGGGATGTCGATTTGAGAGAGAGGATTGGAGGGAGGATCGATGCGCGAATGCCCTGTGTGCGATTATAGTATGTAGATCATGCTGATACTGTCCCTGCTGGAGGCTCCTGTATTGGGGTATTTGAATCCGTTGGTGATGAAGGGCCGCGGCCCGCGGCCTGCATCAACCTCCTCAAACGGGCGAGTTCCATGGATAGAGATCTGCATATATGCGTGATCAGCATCGCCCTCACCAAGACCAAGTCTGGAAAGAAGTCGGAACGCACTGTGCGATTTTGAGTGCTTCCTCGCCATCCTTCCCGCTCTTTTCCATATCGCCCTTCAAGCGTTCAATTTCCTCCCTCAAATGCTGCTCGATCTCCTTCTGCACCCCGGTATGCTCCTCCATCAGCTGCTTCACAGTCATCTTCTCAGCCTCCGCCTTCTTACACTCCTCCACCATCGCCCTGTACTTCTTCCCCATATTTTCCGCCTCTTTTCGCCACCGTTCCTCCCTCTTCTTCATCTCCTCCCTCAGCCCGTTCGTATCCGCCTTCCAGCTCTCCTTCATACTCGCCAAGCTGTCCCTCAAGGTGACATACTCCCGGTCCCTCCGCTGCGACAGCGCCGTCGCCTCCGATAACTGGCTCTCCATCTCCCTCAACGACTTCTTCGCCGTCGACGTCTCCGTCTTCAGCTGCGCCTTGAGCACGTCCCGCTCCTCCTCCGCCTTACGCGCGCGCGCGATCGCCTCCTGCAGCAGCCGCTCCTTGCGCGCGACGACGTTATTGAGCCCCTCGTTCTCGAGCCGGAGCCGCTCGCGCGCCTCCTTCATGTCCTCCGTCTGCCGCGTGAGCGTCGCGACCGTGCGCTGGCTCAGCCGGAGCTGCGCCTTGGTGTTCTCGAGCGCGTTCCGCGCGTTCATCACGCCCGTCTGCAGGTCCGCGAGCACCTTCGTCGTACCGCCCGGCGTGAGCGAGAGCCGCTTCGAGGACGGGCTCGTACCATTGGACGGCGACGGGGGCGGGTGCAGGGAAGAGGAGCCGTGGTGCCCCGAATCTTGGCCTTCGTCGGCTAACGCGCGCGCGTTGCCTGTGGGGATGCTTTTACATAAAAACGTGAATTTTTCGAGATGCGCGCTGCGCGGACTCACCGACCGATGAAACCGGTATTCCTGTGTGAGAAGTGGACACGTAATGAGCATGCCATGAGCAGGAACGTGCAGGGACGGAAGCGCGTACGACTCAGTGTTCGTGTCGGGCTTGAGACGCGCTTGTGATGCGTGGGGGTCGCGGATCCTACGCCAAAGTCCATCGGAATTCCTTCTCTGATGCCGCCGTCTTGCCTGAGATTGGAGGAAGACGCAGAGTTGCGCGGTAAGGGTAATGGAAGACTGGATTCAGGGCCTGCGATTTCTTGCAGCGCGTCGTAGGAATTGCGACGAGAGAGCTTAGTGGCGGGTGACGCGGGAGAGAAGGCAGATGGGGGTGAGCTGCTGCTACTGCTGTGGGAGAAGGAGATCTCGAGGGTAGGAGAGGTGGACGGGGACATGATTTCAGGAGGGAGTGGTCGTGGACCGCGTAGAAGCTCGGTTTCGTATTTGTGCAGTTGGGCTTGTTGCTGGCGGATAGAATGTTTTAAGGTTGAAAGGTGCTGGCGGAGGGCAACTGAGAGCAAGTTCGGAATGAGCGACCGGCGAGCAAGACACGAAAACAGGGTGCATCGAAGGTAGGGAATGGCGGAACGCGTGTGACGATCAGGCGAAACGCGACTTACCAGGGTCGTCCAGAGACACCGAAGGGCTGTGGCGTCCCGATCGCAATGACGTCCGTGAGGAACTCCGCGATGCCGATCTCGGAGGTGGGGAGAGAGGCGAATTGGAAGAAAGGACAGACGACCGCAGAGGCGAAGACATTCAAGTTGGGTATGAACGAGGGGAATAATCAAAGCTGCCGGGCAACCAAGCTGAAATTCGGACCGGGGACAGCGTGAGGCTTCGGCGCACAGCAACGAAACCGTTTGGCAGATGCCCTTCGTTGGTGACGGGAAACGCGCGACACAGAAATCCAAGGATATCCTTGAAGGTTGCCTGCATTCCGAGTCATGAGAATCATGTTGACATCGTATACTTATTCGCGCATTAACATACGTGAGCCTGCTTGCGTCGCGAGGTTCCTCGCGATCGACTGGTCGTCATAGCAAGTGAGGATTCAATATAGGTCACTAAACCTGTAAGGACGTATAGGTCACTCACAGATCCTAATGAACGCTTTGTCCGTCTCTCGTTATGTACCTCCAAGCCGGTGGTTCATTGATCCCAGAGACCGCCGTCAGCGCTTGGTCGAGCAGCAGGCACGTGCACGTGCACCGTTCTGTCTTTCTTTCTTCTGCTCCCGCGTCAATATAGCCGCCCTGTGTCAGGACGATCGACGGCGCTATCACATTCCCTTTCCATAGCTTAAATTCTTGCTGTTAATGTCTGCAACCTGCTCGATATGCTTGGAGGCCCTGAAGAACCCTGTCGCTGCGCCGTGTGGTAAGGATTATATTGCCAAGTGGCATATGTGTGGCGCGTTCGTGCTGACGACGGGATACTCTACAGGCCATGTGCACTGCAGTAAATGCTTGAATGGGCATATAAATGCAGGAGCAGATGCGTGCCAGTCGACTTGCCCGACATGCCGGACCCCATTCAGTATCGGTAGGTCCATGCGGGTCCATGCATATATGCGTCTATCTGACCTCCGGACTGTATACAGCCATACCCGACTTGAACTTCGTTCCCAAGAAATACCACCCCTTTATCATACCCAGCATCCGTAAGGTGTATCTTGAGGTCGATCCGAACGCCCCAAACACCGCCGCTCTGGAAGCCAAAGTGAAGCAGCTGGAACAACGCATCCGGGGACTCGAGACCGACAAGAGGCTCCTTATGGAGAGGGCGGAGAGTAACATCGCAAAAGCCAATATCCTCGCCGAGAAGGAGAGAGATGCTCGGGAAAGAGCCACAAAAGCCGAAAACGACAGGGACATATGGAAGCAAAACCACGATGCGCTGTTGAAGAAGTACAATGCTCTGAAACCGTAGGGCCTCTTGCTTTGCAGCATACACTCGCTCATCACGCAGTTCTACAGCAACAGTAATGGCAGAAAGTCGCCCAGCACGGGAACGCCTACCCATGTGGAGCTGTCCGTAGCCACCGGGGCGTCCATCTCTGCCGCGATCGCTAAGTCCACCAAAATCGCCCACCATCGCCCGTTATCGTTGCAAATGTGTCCGGGCTCCTCGCCAGCGTTACCGGTTGGTCAGACCAGAGTCATCCGCTCTCTTCCGAAACGCACCCGGCGCGACGTCCATTCCATCGCCGACGAGCTGGGACGCGAGGTCGAGATCCCGAAACGCCCTCGTCTGACAACACGCCGATCTGAAGCAGCCCTGTCAGCAGAAGCTGTCACCAACCCGACCAGAGACGATGGCTCCTCGCAGGGCAGCCTTCCAACGCGTGTCAGCCATCGAGTCCGACGTACTCCCTTCCCCACACCCCAATCAGTCGAAGCCTACTAATTGTTCATAATCCGTAACCACTGCAAGCATTCTCAAAACCCATTTCCCCTCATTAGCACGTAAACAAGAAATAACACCATCATATGCTTATTCCTATTACCTCCCTCACATTCGCTCCTCTAATCATCCATCACCATCGCATTCTCACCTGGTACATCGCATTTCATATTCTACACACACTCAGTACATTAGGCGTGAGATTGCTCCTGTAGACTGACTGGCAACTGTACCGAAGATACCATTGCTCTGTAATCACGCACATATACCGGCACCTCGTTTTCAAAAGCGGGGGTGGTACCATTCCTAAATCGGCCATGCGCCCCCCTAATCTGGTAATTCGCGCTTACATGGCGTTATCCCGACGCGTTATGTCGATCACCCTGCTGCGCTCCCCGGCCAGCTCCCGCCAACCTCAGTCTCTATTACCACTTTGCCGACCAAAAAATGTTCAACAAACGATCAAGGACGAATATCATTCAGCCAACACCCAACTTGGATCCCGGTTGATCTCACACGATCGGAGGCGCGGCACCCGGTGATTTGCCTTCAATCGAGCAGAAGGCAGATGATAGCCCTCAGAGAAAGTTCAATCCCCCTCAGCGCTCTCCAGACTCTCACCCCACGCAGCCCATCATTTTTCCCTCTGACGCCACTATACCTCCGAGGGAGCCGCGATAAGAACCTTGCGACAGGTCTGCGTGTCTCCTCTCACTACGACGTCCTCCAGGCTATACGATTACCAGCGAAAATCCAAGTGACGTCCGTGCCTCGCAAAATCGGCGACGATGTCTTCTTCTTCTTCGCGGGCCGAATCCTTCGAGGGGGCGAAGGAGGACATGGAGAAGCACGGGCCTGGTTATCAGCCAGGGACGACCGTAGAGGTCACCGACGCGACGGACGACGACGCCTACCTCGAGCAAATGGGTTACAAGCAGGAGTTCCGTCGTGACTTCACGTTCTTGGGCCTGTTCTCTCTCGTGTCTAGCGAGCTTGCCGTGCTGCCCGGTGTTGCGGGAACGATATGGTGCGTGGTCGTTGTTGTGACTGTCCCGATAAGCTACTCACGGCGTGCAGGTACACTATGGGGTACATGGGGCTCATCGGCATGACATGGGGGTGGTTAGTCGCGGCGGTCATGGGCCAAGTGCGTATCTCTGCAGTCCTGGTACTGCTTGTGCTGATTATATGCATGCAGTTCCTCGTGTATTCCCTCGCTGAACTTTCTTCTGCCTACCCTACGTCGGGTGGACTGTACTATTGGGCGTATATGACGGCCTCTCCCAGATGGAGAATGCTGTCCTGCTACGTCGTGGCTTGGTCGATGATCATATCTACGCCTCTCGCCTGCGTATCCATCACCTATTCAGTGAGACTTGCTCATCTTGCGCTCCCGAAACTATCACTGACTCGTCGTGGGCTGATTAGGCAGCCCAACTGCTCGTTGCGACCGTTCAAGTCGGGCTGCCAGATTACGAACCTGCCTCGTGGCACATCTACCTGGTGTATTTGGCGATGATGTTCGCGTCGTACCTTGTCATCTGTCTGCCCACGCGCTACGTCAGCTGGTTCAATATATGGGCGTACTTCATCGGCACAATCGTGCTGATCATCGTGACCATCCTTCTACCCATCAAAGCCGACCATTTGAACTCTGCCAAAGACATCTTTACCAAGGTAGATCTTTGTCTACATGGTCTACATGAACCATCGCAATATGCTAAATACGTGGCCAGGGTGAAAATCAAATTGCTTGGCCTGCGGGTTGGTCCTTCTGCATGACGTTCCTTTCCGCTACTTGGACCCTCAGTGGGTACGATGTGGCCGCCCACGTCGCGGAGGAGACCCACAACGCTGCGATCACCGTTCCACGAGCGATGGTGTGGAGCACCTGGTCCAGTGCCTTCCTGGGATTTGTCTACCTTATCTCCTTGGCTCTCTGCGCCACTGACATCGACTCGCTCATGGCGAACCCCCTGGGACAGCCCGTCGGCACGCTTATGGCCGATGTACTGGGAACCAAAGGCGGTATCGCCCTCATGACCATAAACGCTTTCACACAATTTGCTTGCGGCGTCGCATTCGTGAGTATCGTCTCTCTGGATCAAAATGCTATCGCGCTGCGCCGCTATTCTGAGACCACCTTATCTTTCCGCAGTTCGTCGCGGCGTCCCGGATCTTCTTTGCCTACTCCCGCGACAAGGCCCTACCGTTCTCGGACTGGCTCAGCCGCGTCTCGCCCCGCACGCAGACGCCGAACAACGCCTCGCTCGTCGTCTTCATCCTCTCGGCCGCATTCGGTGTGATCTCCGTCGGCTCCGACACCGCCTTCGAAGCATTCTTCTCGGGGAGCACGCTGGCCGGTCAGATCGGGTACATCCTCCCGGTCCTAGGTCGGTGCCTGTACGAGAATAACCCGGAATACCGTAACGGACCGTACAACCTCGGCCGGTATTCGCGCGCTATACGTTGGACGGCTGTGGCGTGGAATGCATTCATCATGCCTCTCGTCAGCTTGTGAGTACCCTCTTCTCTCTTCAGAATACGGAGTTAGCGGTCTAATCACTGTGGCGTTGCCTTCTACAGCCCGGAAGGCCCGATGCGTCAGTTGTCTTCTTACATCTTCCGGAACAATTCCATGTTGACGATATCGCTGTACAGCTGACCCCGTGGACATGAACTGGGCTGTCGTCATATATGTGTAAGTTTGTGTTCCGCATTTTGCCACGCACGGGTCTGAAGCGAATGTGGCGCTCTTTCAGTCCATTCCAGATCATCGCCTTCGGCTACTGGTGGTTCAAGGGCTACAAGACGTTCACTGGTCCCCGACCGAACCTGCAGGGGCTTCCCCACAAGAACCAATAGCATCAAAATTGTCACCTCAAGGCGATACTCGTCAACGATAGACTTTAAGATGCGCCGTTGTCTTTTGTACGAAAATGATGTCTGCTTTGCATGTATACCAGTCACCTTTCTTGGATGCGAATATAATGGATATACCCTCCATCAGGATTGGTGTCGTGAACTATGGCAGTTGGGAAAATTATAAGTACTATCGACGTGTATCACAACGGAAAGCAAGGCTGGAGCTGCATGTTGAATTGAGGAAGGTCAAAACAGAAGATAATCGTATTCTGGGCCTTCCTGGCTACGCTTAGGTCGCGGACGGGGGCGAGGGCGGCTCGGACCAAGCGGTTCAGGTCGCGGACTGAGAGGACGGAGATGTGAGCGCGGATCCAAGGAATCAGAGCCAACATACGCACCCGAAGTTGATCGGTAGGACGTGGATCACAGAACTTCCCGCTGACAGGGAGCTTCCATTCGAAGTACTAGCAAAAGGGTCGTGAATACAATGAGCTTCATAACAACAGCGGCCGGTCAATATACTGACCTTCCGTAGCTGACGGTGGAATGGTGGATGATCACGGTCATTGTGAAGCTTGCGCTGATGAGCAGATGAGAGGGTTTTGCGCTTGCCTTGGACATAATAAGTTGCAACGCTTTTATGTCTCGCCGAGCAGTGCCATGTCTGTGCGAGATCGCGAGATGACCGGCGCTGTGCGGCGCTGTCGGGTAACAGAGCATAGCCTGCACAATGATAAAAAGACCAAATAAACCGTCGTATGCCCAAGCCCTGGCGGAGTGGCTCAGATCGAGTCAGCCCGAGACAGTTCGCGCCCGCATCTAAGGTGCTTCTATGAGTTTCATGCGTTGATGAGGCGCCGAATAGCCGCGGATGGGTCGTGAGTTATGCTATGCACACAGCCCTCGTTCCCGGTAGTTCCGTGGGATGAGCCGTCAAATCCGAGCCCATGAACCATGGATCCGATATGCATGAGGCACAGGAGGCAGGCATTCATGGGTGGCAGTCCGTTTCTGCAGGCAGTAGACTAGCCACTGGATGGAGGAGAGCCACCAGAGGGATCCATCGATCCTGGTACCGCGATAGTGCGCATCCTCGCAGAGTCCACTTTCCCGAATTTGTCGTGCTTTGACCACCTATGCCTCTAATAACCGTCCTTCGAGTTGAGACTAGCAGCCTGCGCGAACCCAGTTGGCCTTCACGAGAACCTGCACTGTCGTCAGTCGGTTATGGCTCGGTTTGCTGTGGTTTCGCAAATAAGTAGTACAGTGCAACAAGGCCGACAGAAGCGCGAAAGCCAACGCGGTAGGCAGCCGTTCAAAATGAGAGCATCGGAAACAGGAGAAAGCAGGCCGCAACGGCATGACGGTCCGGTCCAAGTGGCAATTGTCCCCTGCGCGGTGCTACACAGCCTGCCGAAACCAACATCTCATGTACTTCAATCTTTAAGGGCTTCTATTGGCATTGAAAAATCATGGCGAATACATCACGCGCGTACGGCATCTCTCTCTTTGATGCTGGGTAAAGGTGTTATATCCGGCAAGTTCATCGGCTCTTCGCTGCTGGACTCATCATGAGCTCTCGACTGTAGAATCTCTCCCAAGGAACGGGTTCCGCAAGATACGGGTTGGAAAAGAGAAAAGACACAAACGACGCTGGAGGTAATTCCGCGGAGCTGCCTTCTTCCTTCGCCTCCATCACCTTGTCCGAGTCTCCTCCACCAATGTGGTACTGGGATAGAAGGGTCTTTCGGGTGCGGCCGGTGTCAAGTTCTGCCCGGTGAGCCCAAGATGTACGGCTTGAATCCAGAAGTAATGGAACTTGCGCGCGTCGGTTTGAGTCTTAGTCATGGCCAGATAGTGCTGAATGCCGTCGAAAATTTCGTCCTTGCCTTTCTGACGACCGCGGAGCTTCAGTAGAACCTAGGCAACACGCAAATGGGTGTAGTGATCCCAAGAGGGTTAGTCGGCGGCCTTGAATTGCTCCAAGAACCGCTCATCGGGCATATTGGCTTCATCTGCGATTGCACGTTTCACGTATCGCGGGACGCGGTCCGTAGTCGTAGTTTGACCGTCCTGAAGAGCCGTCGTCTGCGGATTACTTGTGGTGTCCGAGCTCTCCTCCCTTGGCGCCGATCCGTCACAGAGCGCTTGGCAGAGCCTTCTGAGGGCAGCTTTGACGCCGACGTCCTCGGTGCTGGCAATGGACACGGGGATCATGTTCCACGAACATCCCTGGCATGCGGCGGAGAACGTGGCATGGAGTTCCGAGATACGTATGGCGTCCGAGGGGTCTTGCTTGTTCGCCAGACTAGAGACTTGCATCAGCCTTCGGCGAGCTCCATGAAACGGTTTCGACACGACTCACATGAGGAACGGGATCTTTCGAGCAACCCGGGCGCCAAGCTCTCGATCGAGTCCGGTCTTCAGCTACTTGAGTTCTATGACACTTTCCTCCAGGAAGTTTCTTTCCATCGAGTCAACCCATCCATATAACTCCAGGGAGGGAGTACCTGGGGAGGTCGCGCATGGTCCCGCTGTAACCTACACGGACGTCTCAGCTGACGAATGCGTCGTTCGAGTCCGGAAAGTGTAGCGATTCGAGGTTGATGCTGTTCGTCAGTACGCGGCCGTTTTTCGAGCAGGTATAGCAAGATAGTCTTGCCCGCCACATCGATACCTGGGATGAGAACTTTGTGCACCCGTCTAGGGCCCTTGAAAAGGTCGAGAAATAGACTACAGCTGATTCGGAAAATCATGAGCTGCGCCACTTTTTTGCGCGTTGCGTCGTGTACGAACCCTACGTTGGGGTTGTCTGTGTCAAGAGCGCAGACACGCCAGCGATACACGTTGATACGCTCCCCATGGGCTTCCGAACGATTAGTGACGACGTCAAACTACGTGCTTTGCATCTGATTGACAGGGGACTCGAACGCGAAGCGATATGTAGCATTCTTGGCGTGTCTCTTGCTAGCTTGACACGATGGAAACACAATTTTGAGGAACATGACTCCCTTGCTCGACCTCCCCGGTCCATTCGTGGCCGACCCTCTCGGACGACGGGCGAGCAGCGGTCCGACATCCTGAATCTACTTATAGAGGCTCCAGACCTCTATCTTGACGAAGTCCAGCAGTGGCTTGCTATTGCCCACGAATTGGCTCTCTCGAAGACCGCGATTCATGACCTCATCAACGACTCTGGCTATACCTACAAGAAGCTGCAGAAGTCTGCCATTGAGAGGGATGAAGGACAACGGGCTACGTGGCGTCAGACTGTGCAGCAACACTTGCGTGCGCGGATGATCGTCACGGTTGACGAATCAAGCAAGGACGGGCGGACTCTGTGTCGGGTTTACGGTCGTTCGCAGGAAGGGGATCGAGCTCCGATGGCAAATCCTTTGGCCAGAGGAGTAAGATATAGTGTTGTAGCAGCCCTGTCCCTCTCGGGATACGTGTCGACGCGTGTTGTGGAGGGCTCCGTCAACGCATACGAATTCTTTGACTTCATTGTCGAGGAAGTGGTACGTCACATCAGGAAATGCATTTGAAGTAGTCTGACGAGTGCATAGCTTCCGCGCATGAACCCATATCCACAAGACCAGAGTGTCCTCATCCTCGACAACTGCTCGATCCACAAAATGGACACGCTACGTCGTGTTGTTGAGGGACAAGGTCTGTGTCTCATGTTGCAATCTCTCATCCCACGACGGTCCTGATGTTATGGCAGGATGCCTTTTAGTCTTTCTCCCACCATACTCACCGGATCTCAACCCTATTGAAGAGAGTTTCAGTGCATGTGCGTGTGCAATACACTTTGTCGCTCCAACTCAGTCGCTAACTTTATGCCAGTGAAGGCATGGCTTCGCAGAAGCTATCGACATCTTCTCAACAGCAATAACCCAATTTTAGATATACACGAAGCATGTGCTCATGCTGTCACTGCCGACAAGGCAATAGGCTGGTTTAGACATAGTGGTTACCGTATCGGATAATGATCTACGCGCTATTCATTTTCTCCTTGTACTTCATGTTTGCCCGAACAACACTTCCCCACCCAAGCTTCTCAAATCCTTTCTCCTTCCAATCATCCTCCGTAATCTGAGCCAAACTCATTCCAGGCTGAAATTCCATCCGCTCAAGCCGATCACGGATAGTTGATGATAGACGATACTCTGCGCAAAATTCTTCCAGCGACACTGGATCCATTACCGGTGAAGATTCCCGATCATCAAACGATCGCTTGTTACGGAGCTGTGGAGTCACGAATCCGCTGCCGCTCGGGTAACTAGAATGGGGCGCAAAGCCAGGTGAATATGGGAATGGCATCGGCATGAACGGGAAAGATGGAGCAAATGAAGGAAACATGTATGGTTGACCTGGCGTCGGCGTAGATGGCTGCATGGAGGTAGATGGTTCCGGCGCAGCAGATACAGCAGACTTCTTCAAGGCAGTCCGGACATTGAATGTAGCAGACGGAATCTTTGGACATACAATCGAGGCCTCGCCTCGTACCTGTACAATCTGAGTCAGATTGCAACCCCGCTTGATTGAATGCATCACATACAATCTGTGCTGCCCACGCAAGGCGTGCCGGCTCCTTCAAGTCAAAGTGAAGCTGTGATTCGTGACCAAAGAAGCATGGAATCTTGGGATGTTCTTTGCACTTTCCAATATGCCATGTCTCGAGGATCCTCTGCGCATAATGCTCGATAGGTTCATCCTTTCTTCCCCTGCTAAGTATGCTCTTCCGGTCTAAGTCTGCATCACCTTCGTCACTTGGTGAACTGCTATCGTCCGCCTTGGCGGCCCAAGTCTGGAATTCGGGCGTTAGAACTATAGACAGCAATCAGTGTGTTCACATACAGGAGTATCAGGTTTGTCTCTCTTTGGCTTTGCCATGCGAACGAAGATATTACATTGCGAAGGCTTCTTGCCGTCAAACTGCGCAAGCATTGCTCGATAGCCCTCGGGTTTGCTGAGTGGGAGGAAGGGAGCATTCTTCGGTCTGACAAATCTCCACATGAACGATGAGATTGGGAGTTGATCGACGGAACCAACTCCCTCGATCGTGTCTGCAGTTCGTGCAAGAAATGCCTCCCACGAGAAGTCCATGGGAATTTCCGCGGGGCCATCGTGATGGATGGTTTCTTTCTCCTTGGGATTTTGCGACCTTCCCCTGACACGTGTCCCAGACGAGGCTGGCACCACAATCTCGTAGTAGACATTGAATGCCTGCTCTTCTACATCATCACCACGCGGGACCGGAGGCTGTTTACCACGTCCTAAAGTTGTAGACGTACGACGGACTGCGATAGGCGTGATTGGAACCTCGAGCTCCGAGTTCGGCCATGGCGTGGCACCGCCAGTCTCTTCCAGGTCCCAATTGAATGGAGACTCGGAGAACGGATCCCCCTCTTCCTTCTCCTTCTCTTCTTCTTCTTCCTCCTCCTCCTCCTCCTCTTCACGTTGCACAAGAACATCCTCGCGGTGCTGATGGTCCTCATCACTCGAGCTCGAGTCTCTATCACTGGACAGCTCGACTTTATGGATAATCAGTCAACAATGTCATTCTGAGCAAGGACAATCTCGTACTCGGGTCGGATTTAGCAAGCGTGGGTGCCGGAAGCTTGATGAAAAGCTTCTGAGAGCCTGGAAAGGAGAGTATGAAACCCATAGATAGCAGTGGAGACCGAGAACAGCAATAGCCTCTCCATACCTGACCTCGCATTTTCCTCCTGCTCGCATGGTTCTTGATCACTTGCCCTAGCCTTGGGGGGCCGTCTGCTGCGAGATTTGGAGACTTTCGACCGTTTCGGAGGCATGATTCAGTGGGCTATCGAGCGCGTACACGGTGAAACGGACGTCAACCCCAACGTAGGGTTCGTATACGACGCAACGCGCAAAAAAGTGGCGCAGCTCATGATTTTCCGAATCAGCTGTAACTGCCGTCGCCATTTGGGTTCCTGTGAGGCGAAGCTGGGGCTGAGGTGTAGAAGTCGAGTCCGTCTCGGCGTTATATCCTGGCAGCAAATACGCATTATATTAGGCTGTTTATAACACAAGCGCATGTAAGTGACACGAATACCTGATGTTCCGCTACCAACACGGGGAGGGGCGCCGTGTCCATGTTGTGCGCAGCATACCCGCGTTAATAGGATTTGGCAGCCATCGTTGGCGAGCTCTGGTCGTAGTTGAATAGGTCCTTGCCGACATTCATTGAGGTCAAGGTTATTCACTACGGCGAATGTAGTAGATAAGCGCTCAAGCCTCAAGCATGCAGCGTTGCCGACAACCCGGGGTCACCTCGTTCCTTGTATCCTTCTTGCCCCTATCATCGAGAGCCCTTGACCGTCAATGGGCATCCTGAAGGGCGCTGAGGGTCGTGAACCGCCGCTGTATGTTCCAAGAGCACGATCGTTCTGTGCGTTTTGTGCACCATGGGCCGAAGTCGAGGAGCGGCTTGAGGTAACGCCGTACGGTCACGTTCGAGAGCCTCGTGGCCGATCGCCGCTATCGTCCGAGACAATCATTAGCCTTAGGCACCTGGGCTGCTTTGGCTCTATCTTGCACTTCCTTGTCGACGAAGAGGCGGGCCATGAAGTCAGCGGTCGCCATCCGGCAGGACCTCACGCTCATGTTCATCGCGGAAAGCGTTTTCTGGTCATCAATCCACTGGCAATATTCTCCGCTGCGATACACGGACATAGCCCGGCCTATCGAATGCCGCTCGAGCCAGAAATAAGATGCTGGACCATCTGGCATAGACTACCGACGGACGACTGATGCCTGAATGAGGAGACCTCGAAAGCAACCTGGCCGGCTTACACGACATCCGCATCGTGTCGATGACCGCTGTTCTAGAACCAGCCTCCAAGGTTCGCCGAAGGCGTCGCCCAAGATACAGACAATGACGCAGATTGCACATATATAAACATCAGCGGTCCATAAACCAAGTAGTGTTGACGTGGGACGTCCTGCTCTTTGAGGAAGTTGATTACCGACTCTAGCGCATATACTCTGTGGTAGGTGAGCGTGTATCTGCCAAAGATCCGGTATACCAAGGCACTTACCGCATTCTCGGCGTTACGGCACATGGTTACCCGACAGTGGGCTAGTCTCCCATGGAAGCCAAGGCTGTGAGAGTGGTCGGGTGATACCGAGGAAGAGCCACCGAATAGCGACGTCCCAGCGCTCGAAGGCGGTCCATAGCTTCAACCAGCGACGTGCATGATGTCCCCCCAGTCGTTCACCCCAGCGGGACGTCAGGACGAGCATTCGAGTGTCGCCGACTACCTTGATTCGTCGCGCACCTTCCACGCCTACGCGTCTGTTTACAATTAGCTTCCAAACGCGATGCTCACGGAGAGAGCGAAGCGCTTGGAGATCTGCTCGTCCATAACGAACGCCGCGCGATCTGCCGAGGAGCTGGGGGAGCCGGAGCGTCGAGGGTCGGTCTCGTGCCTTCAGTGTGGGCAGCCACTGGCCACGGGGATTGGCGTCTTTGGCGTTGTCCTCGGCCCTCATAAACTGATTTCTTGACTTCATCGACCTTCTCCACGCCCTTCATCTTCTCTTGGGAGACTGCACAACTGTCGCTGAGCCTCGTGAGGGTCGGGGTAACTGCAGGCCATGATACCAAACGATCCGTTCGACCCGCTCACTATGCAACTCCTCATACAACGCACCCCCGCCGGTGCGCAGCCCACGCGCGTCCACGCCATTCCTGTTGGGCTCTCCGGTCGTTCTGATGCTGGTCGTGAGAATCGGTACGTAGGCCGCACGAAGACGCGCGATGGAATCAACTAAGAGGAAGATAGCAGACTCGGAGGTGATCCGCCGTTCGTGGCAATCCCGGAGCCCGACCTCGCTTTACCACCTGGGTTCGCCCTTTTGATACATTCGTATGGGAATCGTCGATGACACGGCCATAGCCTGAACCTACTAGATACTAGACAGTTCGGGGAGAATGACGTTCCCTGGAGCCAGTCCCACCCGTATAGCACTGCACAGATCAATAGCTTTCCGGGTACAGGCTATGTAGCACCGCCCGCAGGTTTCGACTTTCAACCTCGTAACCCACCTCTGCCCTACCCCAATCATGGAACTCAAGGATCTGCCTACGGAGGCTCCAGTCGTGGATCGTAAGTTCGCTTTCTCGGACGGTGTTACGCAGGTTCTGTATGCTACCAGGTTTAGACCCAGACTGCAAGTCTCCAATCCTCGGGTGACGCAGGTTTCCTCCGAAAATCGCTTCGCTTCTCGTCCAGCGTACGCCGGCGCTGATCTTGAGCCCTCCTCGTATGCATCTTCTACCAGTCCGGCTCTAGGCGGAGTTCCTCCAACTCACAGAGCGTCGACTTCGGATGGTGTCACGTCCCTCGCGTGCATGTACGTTGCTGCCCCCTTTTTTGCCTTTTGCTCCTGATGGTTCCTTCAGTGATCCACGACTCCTCGAGAGGACATCGAGCTCGCCTCCTGCTTACTCGGCGCAGTACGCAAACGCTAGCGATCCCGCATCCTTGCAAGCGACGGGTTCGAAGAGGGTGGAATACAATGGGTATGTCAATCTCGCAACTCGCTTAGACATGAGCGTCATGGCATTCGAGCAGTGCGGGCCCGTCCAACGGCACGTTGGCTATGGATCATTTCGTAGGATGCGCCCCAGGGTTCGGAATTGGCACTTCCAACAGCTTCAAGGGCGTCTCTGGCAAAATTATTAAGGCTTCTCGGAAGGCATTCCCTCTGATCCGGTAAGCTACCCGCGCCAGGGCTTTCGTTTGGCATGCCCTGATTAGTGCATTTGTGGGATAGTCGCGGTAACACGTCCTATCCTCCCGCCGCCGAGTACGTTGACGACGGCGTCGCGAAATATGCCTGCCCCGAATGCTTGGAGCACCACCACTTGCACGCGTACTTGAGAAGGAAGGAGTATTACCGGCATTATAGGGACCACCACGAGGGCAAATCCCGTCTTAGGTGTCCTGCGCGAGGATGTAACCAAACGTTTCCACCTGCCCGCGCTTACCAGCTTGGAAATCATGGTAAGTTACCCTTGCCTTTCGTTCACGACTCGTGGGACGGCTAACCAGGCTGCAGTCAGGGACAAACACGAGGACGCCTGTTCTGTCCTCTCGTCTGAGGCCACTGTATCCCCAGTCAACGACGAAAACGGGGCTAATTATGTCGCTTTCCCCTTCGGCAAAGACTGAGTAATTAACAATCGTTGCTCGCTCCCGCTTGAGCTTTGGCTTGGTCTCCTTCATTGACCATTGCGATGTCGAGACTTGCTACACGTATTATTGTTTGCGGCCTGGTCGCCCCTGTCACTTTGCGTTGCTCGCTGATAGTCTTCTTGCTTTGTATGGTGGTACTGGTCAACCATCTCTAGCCTCCTTCCGCCGACTCCTGTAAGGCCGGTACAGTACGTTGACCACTGATCATCTCGTGCGCATAGATATCGCGTAGGTAGGTAGGTAGTGACATGCAATTTGTTGAGTAATCAATGTTTATGTCGAGAAGTATAGCCTTGCACCAAAACACGAACACCTGTTTGCACTGGATGTATAGGAGACACGATAAGGCAGGAAGCGAGCCTGGTTCATGAAGTCTACTGTCTAGTCTTATATAAGGTCGGCATATCGGTCGCTGTCAAGCTGTGCGAGTCGCCCCACCCAGTTCACTTAGCTTGACTTAGCTAAAGATAGTTGTCATGATCAGGAAGCTGCCGGGAGCTGATTTTATCCATTGCCATGGCCTTGCAGGTGGGCATTGCATGTTCGCGGACTCAGGGGCGACTTGCGGTTTTCGATCGCGACCAATCGGCCTAACCGTGAAGCTAGAGCGTGATTACCGCAGTACAAGGCTCACCAGCTAGGGAACGCAACCTGCCAAGACTGAGATTAAGCTATGTCCGATAACGCAGGAAACCCGAGAAAAGAACTACCTCATCGACACGGCGTTCGACCTCAATCTTCAATCGACGGCAAAACTGCTGCATACTTTCGAGGTCCTTCGAAAGGTGAGGTCTACACTCTGGGCACAACAGCGAAGCCTCTGGCGTGGCGTAGGGAAGCAGACGGAGGAACGACGTGATGGAGGGATCCAGTGGCCTTCTGCGCAGTTCGTCGCCTATGTCCCTGACATATCTCAGCCACCACTTCTTGACGGATAACCGGTCTAGCCTCGGCGCGTCCTGACTGGCGACGCCGTTAATGCACGCGGGATAATCGCAGGATACCCAACGACTATAATCTGAGTTCTGCCAGTACATAAGCCCTGAATCCCTATCGATCGTGACAACGTCCGCGACGGAGTCGGAATAGGACTTGTGATAGCGCCGTAGCCTATGGTAATGGGAAGAATGGATTAGATTCCAATGCGGTGAATCGAGATCGTCGACGTGTTTGCCGAGGACCAACTTGGCGGCGGCTCGCGTGACGTCCTCGAGTCCCAGCTTCGCCGACATGGCGTAGACGCTGACGGGGTCTGCGACGGCGTGCGTCTCCATCAATTCCCGTGAAAACCGGCTGATAATTTCGATCATATCGTACTTCATGGCAGCAGCTAGTGCGTCGTACGTTTTCTGGAGCGTACGGGCTGGGCCCGGTGAGATTGGGTAGCAAGCGCGGAGGAGCGTGTCCAATGTTTGGGAGTCCTCTGTCATGAACACCACAGGCAGCTCGTCCTGTGCTTTCTGGGGTAACGTGAACATGTCGCGGAAGACCGACGATGCGGAGGCCATGATGGACTTGAAGACGTGAAACTTGACGTGGTCCGAACTTTCGAGGATGATATCCGCGAACGAAGCGTCGTCGAAAGGAGCTGCTGCCACCTTGGATCCTTCCTCTTGGGCCGGTCCGCCCAACGCTGCCTTTTCCCAGGACCATTCGAAAAGGATGAGTTCGCGGTCCTGTCCTCCGGAGGCAAGGAAACGCTTTAGACGAAGATAATCTGCGGCGCATATATCTTGGAGGTTGTCGAGATCATCCGTGGAGAGCGTAGATATCTCGTGGTCGATCTCCCATGCCGCCGCTCGAGCCACGTCCGATAGACGGAGTCGACACGAGGCAGCGAAGACACCAATAGGATCTTCGGGAAGGAAATGCAATTCCAGTCGCTCCTTCAAGCGTTGCGTCACGCCGGACATTCCGAACTTCATCGAGGCATGCATCACGTCCTCGAGGCTTCGCAGTCTCAAGATAGGAGGACACGTCACCGGATAGCACAATCGCAACAGCAAATCCATGACTGGAGCGGGTATGTCTAGGTCCAAGACGAGACGCGCGTCGCCAGCGCCTTTCGCAGACTCGCGCTCGCCTTTCAGGCGTTTGATTTCGCCGTCTAGGACACTGGACGCGATGCATATGATGTTCTGGAAAACGCGGAATTCTGCCTTGTCGTTGGAGCGCAGAATGAGGTCGGTCGTATTGGTGCGATCATTGAAGGGGGCGATGGGGATATATGGTCTGCTATTCGAGCTCATTGCAAGTGGAAGAGGGGCCATCAGGCGGAGACAACGCGAATGATGCCACTTTGCCGGCCTTGCCGATCACGTGAGCATATTGTCTTGGCGCTGGCGCAGCAGCGGCGAGGTCTTGCGCTGGTGTGTATGGATATCTACTATGTGCTAAAGGCGAACAGTGCGCCAGGGCATGCGAGTACAAAGTTTACGTCTAATGTACATCAGGGATGTCGTCCAACTTCGCGTGGTACAGTGGCGGCGCCGAGAAGACGGGCAGGAAACTGCATACGTTGGACCGTTGCGCAAGCTGTCGCCTTTCGCGATGAAGTAATATTGGCGTCGCACCGTCTGGGCAGGCTACCACACATCAGTGTGTCAGGTTACAGGAGGAGGAGGAGGCTGATCGGAATCATTCCTCCGGGTCGAAATCAGTTTTACCGCATCCTTGGAGAATACGTATGATAGCCCGCTCCATATCGTCGTGGTCGCTACTGTCCATCTGCAGGAAGCGCGTCAGAGACGAGACGTGCCCGCGGCGCGTGACTTTATCGAAACGTACTGCAAGGCCGTCAGAGGAATGGCCAGATCAATTGGTAGTATAGGACTGATGGCGGTAGTGCCCATAAGCAGGAGTTGGAAGGCAGTATTGTACTGATGCACAGTGGATGTGAGCGTAAGGGGACGGAGAGTGAGTCAGGATGCTAACCTTGCTGATTTGTGTAGGTCGGACCTCCGCAGACGGTATCGAAAAGTCCCAATATCGGGAGAACGTTTTCTATCCTGCGTTGAGCTTGGCTGTCGGTCGTATGCGGGCCGTACGCACCGGGGCCGGAAGCGAGGTGTATCGGATGTAGAATGCGGAGAAGCTCAGGAGAACGTCTCGACCGATGATGATTACAGCTAACGGGACTGAAAACGATGAACCGCCTCGTCAGAACAACCGGGAGCTGAAAACAACGGAGCACGCACTTGGTAATAGCCCCTTCATAGCCAAAGTCAC
This sequence comes from Punctularia strigosozonata HHB-11173 SS5, assembly GCF_000264995.1. NCBI lineage: Eukaryota > Fungi > Basidiomycota > Agaricomycetes > Corticiales > Punctulariaceae > Punctularia > Punctularia strigosozonata. The sequence goes on from NW_006767453.1 coordinate 210,647, forward strand.
CGTGAGCGTCGTCACGAGGGTCTTGTCAGCTGCAGGATCAAGGATAGTCCCCAGCACCGAGCGCATATTGTATCTTCGTGCAAGAAATCCATCGAACTACAACAATCTTAAAACAATGGAAGTCCCGACGTGAAGTTCCGACGCACCCAATCCGACAAACTTGCGTATACCAGCAACGACGTCGACAAGTAGAAGCTGTCGTGTAGTATAGCCCATCCCAAAACCGGGCACGCCAATATACGCGAGGTAGTCAACAAGTTAGGCCAAGTGTAGATGTTTTCTCGTATGGCAAGAGGAATGATTTTTCGCTTGGTAGGAGCACTACTTTCAGACCGTGGTGGATCATCTTTTGTGAGTTTCTTGTCGGGTCTAGTTCCGTTATCTTTCCGTCCCGCAGATATAGAGAACACTCTGACGAGAGTCAGGGGGTTGCGGGGTCGAGGCGCTTCCGTTGTAGGCAAATGGCGGCAACAGCTGTACCGGAACGGAAGCAATGGTCGCGTTTGAGATAGGTATCGCCAAATAGCTCGCGCTTGCATGCTGCCGGTCAAGCCTGAGTTCGTTTCTGAGTGCTGAGCACTGAGAATTGTAGGAGGAAGCGAGCGCCGAGGCGAGGGCCCCTCGAAGCCGAACGAGAACGCGTCGCGCTTCGGGACACCGACGTCACCAGCGGTAACCCAGGTCCATGGCCACTGAAAGTCAAGCTACTAACTTACCAAGTATGTTGCATAGTTGGTGCATATTCTAATGGATGCATACACAGTTTCTAGGAGTACATGAGGGATGCAGTAAGGTACAAGAATGCTTGGATAAATTATGTGTAGTATTATGAAGCGGCTATCCTCTTTCTTCGCACCTCCTGGAGGGCCGCAGCTACGGCCTGTTTGGTTGCACTCTGTTCCCGCCATGAGTCACTTGCACGCCTGATAGAAAGAAACAATCAGAGACACAACTTTACGGAAAGAATCCAATGCATACTTTGCTCGTGATAGGAACATAATTGCTGACGCGGCGCCCTTAAGCGACAAACGTTTCCGCCTCGCAGGCGGAGGGACCGCGAAGCCTATCTTTGCTATCGCGGCCAATACCTTCTTTTCTCTGGAGGAATGTTATATGCAGCTCGACTGACGGACGTGTAAGAAACTCACGTCTTCGTATGCTGTGAGAGGAGAACGAGAAGGTACTGTTTCTGGTAAATGAGGTCACATCGCAGGGAAGCCTCCCTTGTAAACTTGGCTTTGAGGTACCGAATCTGTACGATGAGACCCTTGCACTCCTTGTTATGTTGAAGGCGTAAGTTCGCAATCTGCTTGTCGTCCCTAAAAAGACATTATCAGTCGCTTAGATGGGGAGTGCAAATCATGCGCACGTACACCGCGCAAACATGGGATCTGAGACGGTCCTGTGCCGCAGTCGCCTTCTCCTTGTAGCGTTCCAGTTGCTCGGTGACGATTCTCAGTTCGCTCTGAGTTTGCTTCAAGGCTCTCCGCGCTTTGGTGACCTCCTCCACTTGTTGGGCCTCACCCTTATCTTTCTCCGCCCTGAGGATCTTGAGGTCACGACCTAGTGACTCGGCATCGCGCTTCACGCGCCTGAGGTCCGCTTCAAGGTTCGCAACAGTTCGCGCAACGTCGTTCTTCTCTACAGCGATCCTGTCCTGCTCCTGCTGAGCCCGGTGCAATTCGTCCGCTTGTTGAGAGAGCAAACGACGTAGTTCTTCGATCTCATGGAGATGATCATCCAGTTGCTGGCGACGACCTTCATGGCTTGACTGGGTCGCGGCATACTCCCCTCGGAGCTTGTTCACACTCTGTCATCGCCTTGATGAGGTCTTGTTGCACAATGGTACGACAGAATCCGTACCTTCGAAACCTCAGCGTAGCGCTGCTGCAGTTGTTTATGATCGTTGGCCAGTAAAGATCGCTCGTCGCGCAGTCGCTCTATAACATCAGCGTTCTCGGCGACTCTGGCTTCCAGCAATCGCACTTTCTGCTCGGCGTTCGTGTTGGCTGACATGATACCGATTGAGTGTCGTGATGCATCGTCACGGAGCGAAACTTACCTCGCAAGTCGGCCTCAAGGTCGTGGTTCTGGCGCTTCGCTCGCTGCAACTGTTCCTTGACAGCATCCATGTCCTGGACCGAATCAGTGACATGGTTATCTAAGCTTTATCGAAACTGAACTTACTGATTCTACTCTGTGGACTTGAAGTAGGATATCCTCCTTCTCGCGCTCGGCTTTGCTCTTGTCCGTAGCCAGCCTGCGCAGGCGCGCTCGTTCCTCCTGCAAATCGGCTTCCAGCGCGGCAATCATACGCCGAGCGTCATCAAGTTCCTGGATCGGAATGAGTAGAAGCACAGAAGCAAAAAAGAGCTACTGACCCCTTCGATGCCCATGCGTGATTTGACGCCTTCTGCAGCCCTCTTCGCTTCGGCTTTCGCGTCGCGAATCTGAGAGTTGAGCTTGTTGGTTGCATCCTTGAGGACGGCGTTCTCGCCGAGAAGATGCCGCCTCTCGCTCTCCCAGTTGGCCTTTAGGGTCGATAGCTCAGCGTTCACCGCACGAAGATCGGCTCTCAATGCTTCGCTCGTCCTTGTAGGAGGCGTAGCCGGGTCCGACGGGAGTGTGACGGTGGAGACATCCAGCGAGCTGGTACAAAGTGGGGTTAGCAAAACATTGCTCCTGGTCTGAACGAAGCCTTCATACCTTTCGTCACCGACAGCCGCCCGACCAAGACCACTCAAATCAACCTTGCTTCGGCACTTCGTGCACCTAGCGCGTTCGAGTCGTTTCATCCTGCGGTCTTCTCTCCGAGAGAGCCGGGCAATCTCTTCCTCCAGAGCAATGATCTTAGCCCGGGCATCCTCGAGCTTCCTTGTGAGGCCGACGACGCCCTGACCGGCGTCATCAAGCTTGTCGAGCTTATCGTCGATGCTCTCATTGGCACGCCCAAGTTCTGCTTGAAGCCGAGCGATCTCTGCCAACAATGGTGCCGCGGCAGGGTCGTGAGTGGTTTGGTTCAACCAGGTAAGCTACGGAAGAAAGCAATGGTCTGTGAGTAGGGCATTACGACAGTCATATAGCTCACTTACATCCCGCAATGGGCCACCAGGTGTCTTAGGGAAGTGGATCGACATAGACAAAGCGTGCCGATGCATCGGAGATATCGTGCTGAGGTTAGCCAGTCTATTTGGTGTGCTCGCCCCGACCGCCGCTGCCGAGCGCAGGCTCTTGACCCTCTCGAGCAATTCCTCCTTCTCCTTTTCGAGCACCTCAATCTTGGCGTCCTTTGCCTTGTCGATTGCCTTTCGGGCAGGAGATTGGCTAAGAACCGTGTTGAGTCTCGCAATCTCCCGGTTCGCCTCGTCCAGTTCGTTCTCCAGGGCGTCGATCTCCGCTTGCCGCTGATCGTCAAGTCCGGCCTTGGTCCGGGAGGGATCTGCGAACGCCCGAGACTCTTCTCGCTGTCGCTCAATCTCCCGTTCGAGCGAGGCGATCTTTGTGCGTAAAGAAGCGACATCTTCCTCGTCCGTCCGGATCCTCTCCTCCGCAGCCTCGAGTGCTTCTTCCATCTGGCGCGCAAGTTCGTTCGCCCTTTCGGCCTCGATCTCCATCGCATCCTTCTTCTCGTTGGCTTCGTCCAGGACCTCTTCAGCTTCAGCGAGCTTCTCCTGGGTGGCAGCGAGATCATGTTCAAGGGCCTCGATGCGGTCGGCGGCGGCGGCGGCATCGTTTAGAACCTCAGCGATGTAAGCTTTGGTCTTGCGTAGCTCTTCCTTGGCCTCCTCCGCCCTCTCCAGGCGTTGCCGCATGCTCTTAATGTCGTTGGACTTGGCTTCCACCTCATCTTCCAACTCAGCGATCAGCCGACGTTCGTGCTGCATGTCTTTCTGCATGGCCTCAACCTTGTGTTCAGCGCGTTCGATATCGTCTTCCAGATCCTTGATGTGCGAACTAGCACTTCGAAGCTCTCCCGTCAGCTGTGCTATCCTCTCATTCGCCTCGGCCAACTCTCCGCCAAGGTCCTTCCCTTGCTTCAGCATCACATCCGCCTTCTCCGCCCTCTGAACCGCCTGATCCCTCTCGTCCTCCAAGTCAGCGAGCTTCCTCTCCAACGCCCTGACCACCCTCTTCCGCTCCTCCTCCTCCTCTTCGGCTTTCTTCTCCGCCACCACCACCTTCGCCTCCAGACCCTTCACGATCTCCGACACGCCTTGCTCCACCTCGCCCATACGCTCCTTCCACCGTTCCTTGTCCCGCGCCCTGGCCTCCCTTTCCTGCTCCAGCTCCCGTCCCTGCTGCTCTTTCTCGGCAAGGCACTTATCCAGCGCACGTTCAGTTTCCTCCTTCTCTGCCCCCGTTCGTGCGACCTCCTCCTTGAGCTCCTCCACCATCTCCTCCAGCATGGCGCGCTCCTCCTCAAGCTTCTCCCTATCCTCCTCAACGACATCACCCAGGTTACTCCCGCCGACGCTCACCCTCCGCCTTCCCGCGCTTCCCGCGCTCCCCATACTCAACCGCCTTCCACTGGCGTTCGCTTCTCCCCCTGCCGAAACAACGCTCCCGCTGCCATGCTCGCCCTCAAGCCTCTCCAACCGCTCCAACAGCGCCTCGTTCTCCTGCTGCAATCGGCGGTTGAGTCCATGCAGATACGCGTTCAGCTTCGTCGCGTTGAACTTGCCCACGCCGTGCCCATGCGCGGCGAGGCCCATCACCGGGTCGAAGCTCGCGTTCGCGCGCGCGTACGGCCTCGTCGTGAGGTCGTGCGAGGACGCGCTCGACGCCACCGACGCGCGGTCGTCATACGGGGACAGACCGTCCGCGGAAGGCGAGACAGACGCCGTGTCCGCCTCCGATGCCGCGTCTACCGGCGCGTTCGCCGTCCAAGCCTGGGTGAGGGGATGCGAAAGCCGCGCTCGCGCGCGAGGCCGCGGTGTGATGCCCGCGAACAGCCGCGCGCCCGGGGTGAACGCCGGGGTGGGCCTATTCAACAGCGCTGCCGGGGCAGGCGTCTGCGCGACGACCGACTCCGTGACGGTGGTGTCGAAGCGAAGCGCTTTCTCGCCCGGCCGGGGCGTGGCTGCGCCCTCCTTTTGGACCTCGCTCTGTTCGCCCTCCTCGTCCTCCTCGACCACGCGTCGCGGATGCGGTGTGGGCGCGAACCGCATCTTTGGCCGTGCGGTCGAGTTGATGACGTCGATGAGGAACGACCGGCGGCGGTCGCTGAACGCGGGCGTGGCAGGCACGATTGCGCGTTCCGTTTGTTCAGACGCAAGCTCGCTGACGGTATCCTCTTGTTCGGCCTTCTCTTCGTCGTGTCCATCTGCGGATTCGGGAGTACCTCCTGGAGGAGTGGGAGGGGTGGTGGTCGCCATGCCGAAACGGGCGCGGGGCCGAACTTGAAAGGTCGGTCGTTGAACCGGCGTCGGGGTGGCCATCGAACTTTGAGCCGGCGTGCCGAAAGCGTGCGACAGCGAATTCGGCGAGCGCCTGGTAGGAGTGTTCTCGCCTTCGGAGGAGAATGTCGGGTCTTGAGAAGGAGTCGCAGTGGGCGATCGCTCCCTAGATTCAGCGGGAGCTGAAGTTTGTCCAAAGCGACTAGGTGTCGATTCGCCGGAATCCTCCTGCGCCACGGCTGGTGACGCGGGCAACGGAATCGTGGAGGGGCTCTGAAGGCCAAGAGCCCGAGCATCGCGCACAAGGCCAAAAGCGGGCGAGGCGGTGGCGGATCGAGGCAGGGGCACTGCGGCCTCTTCGTATGCTTCCTCTGTATCCGTGGTTTGCAACGAACGCCCGCTGCGGGGAGTAGCGAGTGATTCAGTAGCGGAAGTATTTGGGGAAGGCGTGGTGCGTGTGAGGGAGGGTGTTCGCATATTTGTCCGGGTCGGCCGCGGCGTGCCTACGTAGGGTTTGCGACGCATTGAAATGTTCGATGACTTCCGAACTTTGCCAAAAGGGGATGGCTGGGAGATATAAAAGAGGTACAAACTCAGAGCCTAGAGACGACACAATAAATACGTTTCCCGTACCTCAGGTTCGGACTTCAAGCTGACGGAATAGTCATAGTTCTTCTTGGGCGTCAATGCCGGGACATCTTCTTCATCCAACTCAAAATCTGATGGATGAGGTGACGTCGATCCGGATCTGCTGACGGGTTCGAGAGCATCCGCAAGCTCTATTTCATATTCGTTCTCCAAAGCCGCGCCCGTCTCCTCACCTTCCTCAGGGGGAAGATAATCATCAGGGATACTAGATGCGCTGCGTTCTTCGGTCAGTGCGGGTGCTGCATAGGAATCTATCTCGAGGGACATGCTGGACCCTTGTGAATGCGGCGAGGAGGGAGGGCGGCGGATAGGGCTCGCTTCAAAGCTGTCGTAATCGCCCGTTGTGACTCCATTGACGTTGTGAGAACGAGACTCAGAAAGGCGAAACGCCGAGGTGCGCGTAGAGTTGAGGGAGGATCTAGTCGTGGGGTCGATCAGCGACTTGGTGGTTCCAGTCGAGGAGGAGGCCTGAAGCCGCGATCGAGAGGCGATGGAGTTGGCGAATCGTGCAGTGCTGGACGCGCTGGAAGGCGGACGAATCGTACTTCGAGTAGCATGGCTAGACTGAGCCGGCGTTGATTGGATGGGGCTGCGGGAAAGGTCCAGGTTCGAGTCGTCCAGAGAAGATTGAGATAGGTCGGTCGAGGGTGCAGCTGAGTCGTCAAAGACCGGGAGAGACGGGAGAGATGGCATGTCGTTATCCGCGGCTGCCTCGATGCGTCTCCATATGCGCGAGGGTGTTTCTAGCATATTCAAGGCCATATCAACAGCTGCAGTGAGACCTGTTTGCTCAGTCGTCGCCAACAACACAAAGAAGGATCATACCTTAGCGACCTCGTCCCGAGACGGGAAACTTTCACGGTGTATATATTCAGTCGCCGTCGCGGGAATGAGCGCTGTCGTGAGGTGGTCTGGATGCGAGCAAACTGAGTAGACCTCAGAGTTTGGGCGAACCTGGCAGCACCAACAGCGCGTTCAGGCGCTCGCGCTCATCGTGCTGGATCACGTGATCGTTAGTTGCTTTTTCTCGCGCCTCTATCCCTTGTCAATGCCTCGACTTCACCCAGCTAGCATATACACGCTTTTGTGTCGTTGATCAAACATCGAAACATTATCGCTCCCAGCGAATATTGCCTACTAGGTTCCGTTTGGATTGCGGTCTATCCAGAGACAGTCACAACACCTCGACAAGCTTCAGTTGTAAGCCCGCTGCACCGACATCGCATATGTAACACGGTCCTGGCTTACAGGCATTTTGAGTCCGTGATCACTCAGAAGCTCGTTGGATACATTTCCGCTATGTGCGTCCTGCCACCGATTCGAGTTTTTGCTGCTGTACGTGTTAAAGCATGCGTCGCCGGAACATATTGAGACGAAACCCCTTCGCCACGCTGTTGGTGATATCCTATGAGAGCACGAAATTCCTTGCCGCTGATATACCGGAGCATTGCTACAAGAGTGCGACTCCGTGTCACGATTCTAGCTCTGGATTGACGACCGGATATCATCTAGCGTTCGACTGTCTGCCGAAACGTCGATGATGGGGATCTCGGTTTCAGTGCGGGCACCTTGACGCTAATGAATAGAGAACATATCCTGGAAGATAAAGGTCGTTTTGTCGAGGAACAACCTGTAGACGCGGAACTCCAGCCCGTCCAACGATCTTAGAATCGCATCCCCATCCCGATCATTGAGCGGCGAGGAAGGGGATATTTCTTGAACCAGATATGATGCGTCGTTGTCCATCTTTTTGAACGGAGGTACATTTAGATTGGATGTGCATGATGCATAGGGTGCCGTGCGCCACATGTGGGGCGTCGGTCAAACCAAACCGAGCAGGACCAGCCTGCGACAAGTTCGTATGGAGATCGCCAGTTTGAGGTATGCGAAACGGGATTTCAATGACCTCGTATATTGACTGGACCGTTTACGCAACTCAGGCTGAAGCGGGAAAAGGAACCTTTGCCGTCAAGTGATTAGCATTCATGCGTCTCCATGATATCGCAATATCGCGCGGGACAAACCTCATTGATTTTCCTCTGTATCTCCGATGCAAGGTCCCTGCAGAACGTTTGCATGCTGTCGAATGTCGAATGCAAATGCGCGAGGCAATCCGGACACGGACTGTATCGTTCGGGTAAAACGTGGCGTAATAGCTCCTCAAATGTGTTGATGGACAAGTCACCGGGCCGGACGCGTAGGAGGGGAGTTCGACTGGCCATGTAGTCCACCCAATCTGTCTTAATCCCGTTGCTATGCCAACCTCCGGATGGTCTTATGCAGCTGCAAGTCGTCCATCTCGGTGACTCTTGTCGCAATGAAAACCATTCAGGCACGCGTCTGTTCGTGATTGCGGTGCACTCTGCGGCGGCAACACCACACGCAACATGATAGTGCCATAGCCGACGAAACTCTGCTGCTTGGACGTGTCGCCAATGAGGGGAGTTCTCTAAATCCTCAACGGGTTTCCCGAGCGAGAGCTTCGCCGCCGAAAGGGCGACATCCTCAAGATTGCAGGACCTCGCGATGGCATACACTCCGGCTGGATCATTCTCTGCTAGGCTGTGTAGCCGAGCACTCAAAATATTGACCGCACCCTCCATGTCGTACTTGATGGCGGCGGTCAACGCGGCGTGCAATCTGTGTAAATCATCCAGCACGGCAGTAGTCTGCAATGCAGGATAGCAGATCCGGAGAAGATCGTCTAGAGTCGCACTACTCTCCACCATGGGAATCACTGGTATGTCGGGTTGCACGTCGGATGACCCGGAAGACTGTGGGAGGGTGAACATGTCGCGGAAAAAGGGGGAAGCAAATGAAAGGATGACTTTGCATACGAAGAATTGTACCGAGTCGCATGATTGTAGTATGACATCGGCAGGAGGAGCATCGTTGAAGGGTGGAGAAGCCTTGGAAAGAGTGTGTGCTGTTGCGCTCTCGTCACTCGCTAATCCTTTCTTTCTTTTAGGGGCAGCGGCTGGAGCGGGCGGTATCCAAAAGAGGATAGTTTCCACGAGTGGTAAGCGTGCGTACTGAAGTAGTCGTATATAATCGGTAGCGGGTATATCGTTGCATATTGCATTGTCCAGATCCTGTGCAGACCAGTTTTTCAGGTGCGTGGCTGCCATGCGCTGTTCTTCACGTAGCGAAAGGCGGCATGCACACGCATAAACCTTGAGAGCCCCCCAAACCGACGCATTCGTTTGGAGGCGCTCTGCAAGTGCATCAACCACCCCGTGGAAGCCAAACGCAATTGCAACCCTCAGCACAGGCTCTAGCTTTTCAACGCTATAGAATCGAGGGGCAACGAGGGGGTAACATAACCGCAGCAGTGTGACGAGCGACGTGCAGGGGAGCGCCCGTTGGGGTTACCAACTACTCAGACAGCCGAAATGTCCAAGTAATCGGGTAGAGTCGGATGGAAGAGCAACGTCGTCGGCACTTACTTTAGGCAAGAGTACACGCAGATGAAGAGGAGCTGAGCTCGACTCAAGGTCACTGGACACGAGGTCGACAGCGACGCAATAGGCACCTAATGGACGCAAGGTCACACACTAAGTCCCCAAGACACAAGTTAGCATAGTATCTAGTACAGAGACAGTTACTCACCTAAGTCCCCAAGACACAAGAGGTCGAGATGGGGACTTAGGGCGAGCTACAGGGGTCTTATATACACAAATCCATGGTCCAAGAATAGTACAAAAGAATCACATGCAGGGCACAAGGATGAGTAAGACCGACCCACTTACGGTGGGTCAGGATTATGAATCAAGGAGTTAGAAGGAATAACGAGT
>NW_006767453.1:220777-222450 GCF_000264995.1 Punctularia strigosozonata HHB-11173 SS5
TTTATCCCCGATGTTGAACTCATGGGGTTTGTTCTTGTTGGCTTCATACTGAGCTTTGTGCTTTTCCTTATCGAGCCTCAATGCTGCCTCAGCTTCCCTCCGTGCTTGCCTGAGCCTTTCAAGCCGTTCGTCTAGAGCTGGCATTGGCGATGGTTTTCCGGCAGGTATAGTAAAGTCAGGGCGGTATCCATACAGTACTTCAAACGGTGTTTGACGGTGGGCAGAGTGCAGACGTGAGTTTAGCACAAACTCTGCTGTGGGAAGAAGTTTGGCCCAATCATTTTGTCGTTTAGAGACGAACAACCGTAGGTACTGTTCAATCTCTTGATTGGCTCGTTCCGTCTGTCCGTTGCTCTGTGGATGATACGCCGTGGTTATTCCTGCTTCTATACCAAGCTTCTGGTAGAGGAGTCGCATCAACTTTGCTGCAAACTGGGGTCCCCGATCAGATACAAATTTCCGAGGAATCCCGTGAAGTCTAAAGATCTCTCGGTAATGAAGATCGGCGATCCCGTTTGCATCTACTGTTGTGTGGGTGGGAATGACATGCACTTGTTTACTGTACAAGTCCACATATGTAAGGATGGCATCGAACCCTTCGGATTTAGGGAATCCGGTGATCAGATCGACTCCAACCACTTGCCAGGGTCCTTCTGGGACGTCGTGAGGCTGCAGGGTTGCCTTTGGGTGATAGGCTGGCTTTGACCTTGCACACCGATCGCATCCTTGAACGTACTTTTCCACCGTGCGGCTCATACCAGGCCACCAATAGTGCCATGATACCAGTTCCAGTGTTCCCATCTCTCCAGGGTGACCTGCCGTCGGAGCGTCGTGACATGTCTTTATCACTTCCGCTCGAAGGGCGATGTCATTCGGCACGTATAGCCGTCCCTGGTAGTAGATGAGTCCATCGGCTTCTTCCCATTCAGCTAGACCAGACTTGAGTTTCCGCGGACCCATAGACTTTAGGGTCTCTAAGCCTTTGATGACTTCGGCTTCGCGGTTACTGCATGCTTTGATCTTTGCTTCTAAGGGGCTTATGAAGACGTGCGTTGCTGCCAGCTTGGCAAACCTTTCAGGCTTGAGCATGATCTGTCCCACGTTGTCGTCTGCATCTGATACAGCATGCGTGGACATTCGTGAGAGGGGATCAGCCTGAGTGTTTGTTTTCCCTGGCTTGTGGGTGAGGGTGAAATCGAATCGAGAAAGCCAAAGGGCCCATCTGGCCTGTCGCCGCGTGAGGTCTCTAGCGGTGCGCCAGTATTCCAGATTTTTGTGATCAGAAATGATCTCAATGGGTAACCCTTCACAGAAGTGACGCCAATCTTCTAAGGCTCGAATGATGGCTAACATTTCTCGATCATAGATCTCATAGTTCCGTTCTGCTTCTGACATGGATTCGGAGCGATAGGCAACTGGATGCCATAGCCCGTCATCGCACTTTTGCAGTAGAACTCCCCCAGTGGCAAAGCCCGAAGCATCTACCTCAATGCGCGTAGGTCGTGCAGGATCCCAGTTCACCAATATAGGTTCTTTAGTGAACGCATCCTTAAGCGCATCAAAGGCTTCCTGCTGATCAGGGCCCCATTCCCACTTGATGTCCTTCTTTGTCAGGTTATTCAAGGGTCTTGCTAACTCAGCAAAGTCCTTGATAAACCCGGCGATAGAAATTT
>NW_006767453.1:226753-244072 GCF_000264995.1 Punctularia strigosozonata HHB-11173 SS5
CGACGCAATAGGCACCTAATGGACGCAAGGTACACACACTAAGTCCCCAACGACACAAGTTAGCATAGTATCTAGTACAGAGACAGTTACTCACCTAAGTCCCCAAGACACAAGAGGTCGAGATGGGGACTTAGGGCGAGCTACAGGGGTCTTATATACACAAATCCATGGTCCAAGAATAGTACAAAAGAATCACATGCAGGGCACAAGGATGAGTAAGACCGACCCACTTAGGTGGGTCAGGATTATGAATCAAGGAGTTAGAAGGAATAACGAGTCATTGTTCATGAGTAAGCGGAATAAAACTCCGGTGGCTGTGCAGGGCTGTGCAGGGCTGTGCAAGGCAGTGCAGGGCAGTGCAGGGCAGTGTCAATGATGCTGTACTGCTGCCACTGAAGGTCACGTGACTTTGGAAAAGGAAAGGTGGGATAAGGAAAATGATAAGTCCATATTTAGAAATGAAAAATGCGAAAATAAATTGTCCTTCTCTTCTCATCACAAGCAGAGGGTCAAGCACCGTGTGTGACACAGCGATGTCTAGGATCTGCGAGGAGCCCTCCACATCGGACAGCTTGTCGATGCGATCTTTGAGGACTGTGGATGCAAGAATGACAATGACCTTGTAAACGCGAAAGTCGATGCCATCGGAGGAGCGAATGACTAGATCTGCACTTGGATCGTTGAATGGCGGATCCGCAGTGGGTTCTGTCAAGCTCTTTAACTTCTTGTTTTTGTGTTTCTTTGGAAGTGCGCTCTGATCATCCGACATCGTTTGGGAGTGGATGATGAAGGTACTGAGCTAGTTAAGATATCGATGCCGTGGTTGCGGTGGGGACGACTTGATTACGCAGCACGCAGTCATCAGCATATACTTATGTACGTACTTACTCTACTTCCCACGATACCGTGATCTGCCCTGTAAGTAGTCCACGTTAGCTACGCGGAACATGCTGATCATGAGCTGCATGAGGGTCCTCACTTGATGATGGCTGTATGTACCTCAGTGTACATCGCGTCCACGAGAATTGTTGATTTGCCTGCGAATCAGGCTAGAATACCCGTATGTCCGAGCAAGGCGCATAAGTACACGCCCAAGTCGCGCTCCTGCGGGTGATTCGACGTTCTTCGCGGTGCACTCGAGCACGCAACGGACATCCTCTGTGGTATCGAAGCTCGGATCGCAGACCGAGTACATCGAGCGCAGGACCATGTCGACTACGCGACCGTCCTACGAGACGGCGATGGTAGGTACGCCACCCGTATCGTCGTCTTCCAGATTATATAGAGCATTCTTGAACATGTCCCGAAAGTGGGTGGATGCGTTGCTCAAGTCGGATGCAAACACACGGCTTTGAACACCCTCGGACGAGAGTATGATCACATCTGCAACGGATCACTGGCACTCTTCTGGAGGGCTTTTGCGATGCTGACATCCGTCTAAGTCATCATCGTACCAAAACAGCACTCTCTGTGTACCACAAGCACGTTCATGAGGTGGAAAACGAGTCAGGGCATCCCCTCACATTAAAGGCTGCTGATAATGGGGATCTAGTCAATGCTGGTAGGCAGTACCAAGTACGAGAAGCAGGATGTCAAAGAAAGGACTATGCACCCCGAGGATGTCGACGAGATTTATGTGGACCAAGCACATGAACTCTGCTACACCACCACTTCAGCATTACAATTTTGATGTAGTGCGCATACTTATGTGCCATTGTTCACACGTACGGTCAGTCCAGTAATAGTACTCAGTAACATGCTGCCAAAGATGCCTTGAATAATACTGTAAGAAGCTGAGAGTACCTTGTCGCCTCTCGCCAGTCAGGAATACCGGGCACTGACCAATTCGTATCTTGTATGCTGCCTCTACTCACCTCCGCCATACGTACATCGTTTTGGTTGATGGATCGGTGGTGTGGTCACTGTGGTGGCTGCTAGCATGGGGTCGTGAACGTGCACACAGCAGTTCGTGGCAGGCTTAATGCACTGAGCCATGTGTATTGATCCTTGATCGCGGCAACTGGCTGTGCCTTCGGCTTGCTCAGTCTCACTATCATATCATTGCAAGTATAGCTCTTCGACAGCTTCGAACTCTCCAGGCGCACGCTTATAACATGCAAAGGGGAGGGACTGGGTGCGTCAACTCATCATGGCCATCTTGTACTCCGAATCCTCCAGCTCAACGATCTCGTCCTCTTGTCACGCACAGTCGAAAACCCCGAATCACAACAGCAACGCGTCGACCGATGACGAGCTCGACAAGTTCGGATACATCGTCGACTGGGCGACGGCGGACGTGATCCTGCAGTCCTCCGATGGCGTGCAGTTCCCAATGTCGTGCCACGCGCTCTCCGCCGCCTCGCCCTTCTTCCAGAGCATGTTCGACCTCCCGCAATCGCCCGACACGCACACCCACCGCGGCGAGTTCATCTACCACGACCTGCCCGCCGTGCCCATGTCCGAGCGCGCGGACGTGCTCGGCCCGGTACTCCGGTGCTGCCACGCCCGCGAGGACGCGGGCGTCTCGAGCACGGGCCTGCTCGCGTCCATGCTCGAGGTCGCGGACAAGTACGACATGCTCGGCGCGGTCCTCGGCGCGATCGAGCGCAGCGCGCAGGGCGGTAGCGTCCGCCGCCTCGTCGAGCGCGATCCGGCGACGATCTACGCGTTGGCGTACCACCACCACCTGCCGGACCTCGCGCGGGCCTCGGTGCGCAGCCTGCTCCGCCTGGACGTCGGCACCATCGACGCGAGCAAGGACGAGCCGCTGGTGCAGGGATACCTGACCCCGCACGCGCGGAAATGCCTGAAGGAGTATCACCGGGCGTGCTCGCGAGCGGTGGGACACGTGCTGCGGTACCCGGTGTGGGCGCCCTGCGAGCGCGAGTCGCGGCTCTGGCTGGACGAACCCGATCGTTACGTCTGGTGGACGTGCGCGAGCTGCCCGGTGACAGGGGACGCGTCGTGGAGCCGGTTCAGGAAGCGCGAGCCCCGGGCGTGGTTCACGCAGTACCTCGCGGATATGTCGGTCACGCTCGAGGAGAGGCCGCTGGATATCGGCGACAACGCGGCGTTTAGGAGTGCGGTGCGGGCGGCGAGCAAGTGCGGGACGTGCGCGGAGCATGCGTACGAGCATTTGACGGAGTTTGCGGCTTTGCTGCAGGAGCGGGTGGATATGGCCATCTCGAGGGTGAGTCTTCTGCACACGATGTAGCAATCCTGTCTTCTTTGCTCAGCATACATGTTTCAGATCCAGCTGGAGTTGTTTTAGCTCATATTCGTATACGTAAAGCGTGTTCATGGACGATCAATCATAATGAATGTAGATATAGGTGATATGCGTAGGCCGCTCAACCCAGCATCTCATCGCGATCGCTACGTTGCGCGAGGACGGACATTTCGAGCAAGATCCGGGCGTTATGGGCTCTACGCTCGCACGAATGCCAGGCCATTCTATAGCGCCAACCCCGCGACTGAAGACGAAGATCGAGTTTCTGAGGTGTAGCGAGGCACGAGCGGTGGCGTGAGAAAATAGTCTACGGACAAGCGCAGCGACGCGGGGCGTCCCCACCGCGCGCCCCCGTCGTCGCCGAGTGCGAAGTCTAAAGCTTCGTTCCCCCGCCCCGAGTTGCCGAACCTATTCGGTCCCCGAATTTTCTGTCCATCAAGCTCAGACGGAAGCATTAAGCTCCTTTTCCGGATCCTCCAAAGCGCGCCGCTGACTCTAAAGCATGCCACGTATCACAGTCAACCCATACGAGCACGCCCCCCCGGACTTCCAGGGCCCCGCCTTCGCTCTAGCGAGGACCGCCATCGCTCAAGCCAATGGGGGAACCGAGGAAGAGGCCAGCCAGGCCCTAGCGGACCAGTGGACCGAACAAAATGATCTCGCGAAGCAGGCGTGGGACGCGCAGGTTGCGGAAGATCAAGAAGCGGCCGATCTAGCCGAACGCGAACGGGCAGAGCGGGAGGCCGCCGCAAACGCGGAGGAGGAAAGAGAGAACGCGAAGGCCCGACCCAAAGTCCCCTCCTACACCCAGGATCAAACGATCAGCGACGAGCAAGACCTGCATACCGACTACGACGTGCTCGTTAAGCTCCGCAACTACAAGTACACGGAGCTCTGGTACCACGGAGCCGACGGCAGAAGACTAGCGACGTCACTCGCCATTTCTCGCGGAGACGACACTATGGTACTCGCCAAGGAAGGCGAAGGCTTATCGATCAAGCACACCTCGTCTGCTCGCCTGGCAAGGCACTGCGTCCCTGATCGAGATCTCACCTGGGACCAGTTCACGATCGCAAAAGGCGGCTTGCTAGAAGATATGGCGCGAGTGGGCTGGGAGCCCAGTATCATCCGCGATTTCGCCCTTCTCTTCTACAAAATGGACGGGCACGGCATCCGGTACCAACCCTACGGCAACGCGTGCCTGCTTATCTACATGGACGAGATTCGTAAGAACTGGCACCTGTCGTATGAGCTCGACATCAAGAACAAGCCCAAACCGAACGAGGGCCTCATGTTCAACCCGGGGAACCTCAACGAGACTCGTCTGGCCCGGATCGTAACCACATACCTTCAATCGCAAGCGTATGACGCTCTCGCCGGTCAGTAATCCTGTTTTTCATCGCCCTTCGCGCCCCAGCTCACAACTTCAACCCCTTTCCCCCCCGACCCGGCTCGCACCTTTGCGGACCCTTCTCGCGATCACGATCGCGCACAACGTCGCGCCATCACCATGGCCGACGTCAATGCTGTCGCGCCTGCACGCTGGCGACCCACACCACGCGCCATGCCACCGCATGTCATCGCGCGCCGATCTCACGTCGTCCTCGTCACATCGGCGGCGCATTCCATACCCCCTTTTCCATCCCGGCGCAGTCCTCAAAAACGCCGCGCCGAGCGTGCCAACGATGCCGGCACGCACCGAAAGGGCGCACGCCGCCAAGGCAGTCGGGCCTTACGGGCACCCCGACCACAACCGCAACGAACCGCGTCAGAATTTTCGACAAGGCGCCGGCGCGAACGCCCATTCGCCGTGCGCCCTCTGTCTCGGGCGATCCGCGCACAACGTACGCGCTTGCAACTCCAAAACCCTGTGGAACGGAAAGACAGCACTCTGTTCCCGAAACGACAAGGGCATGCTCGTCGGGCCCGATGGGGCCGTTTTCTGCACCGACTTCCAAATCCTCAGGGGCTGTCGCCGCGCAGTGACCCACACCTACAGGCACGCGTGCTCCGGATGCGGAGATGGGAGTCACGGCGCTTGCAAGTGCCCGCTCGCGCAGGGCGTGTGAGGCCCTCACGCCGCTTCACGCAGCAGCCTGGGAACTTCAACTTGAGCGGCACGCGTTGTCTAATAAATACCCATTCTTGGTTCAAAGTATTCGGTTTGGCTTCGACGCGGGCATCGCCCCCCCTCACGCTACTTACACCCCCCCTAATCACCCCTCGGTCGCGCAGCATCGGGCGCAATTTCAGAAGAATGCGGACCTCGAGTTCCGGCAAGGCCGGTACCTGGGACCCTACACTCGGCGGGTCATCGAACAGGTCCTCGGGCCCTTTCAAACCTCCCCCCTATCCATCATTCCCAAGCCGCACAACCCCTCGAAATTCCGGCTTATTCAGAATCTCTCTTTCCCGCTCCAACCCCGCGACGGCATCTCCTCGATCAACTCAACCATCGACGCGCGCATGTACCCCTGTACCTGGGGCACCTTTTCAGTGGTGGCGCTCACCATCGCGAGACTCCCCCCCGGCTCCCAGGCGGCGTGTCGGGACGTCAAAGACGCATACCGAACAATCCCGATACGACCAGATCAATGGCCGGGGCTCGTCGTGCGGTTGGCCGAGGGGGACACTTTCGCCGTCGACACGTGCGATTGCTTTGGCCTGCGCTCAGGATGCGGGATCTTTGGCGCCGCAGCCGACGCCTTCGCCGACATCGCTTGCGCCAACGGGATCGGGCCCATCTCCAAGTGGGTGGATGATTTCATCTTCTTTAGGATCCCGTGCACCGCGCTGGCCGAATACAACCTACAGCGATCTGTATGGCAGAAGTCGATACAGGAAACGGGCGGCCAGCACCAAGACCGAAGCAGGATATGGTACGGCGGAGTTGAGCTCCCCGACGGGCGGTGCAAAGAGTTCGACGAAGATATGTCCTTCCCCATCCGCGACCTTGCTCCGCGTATGCCCCGCTCCGCGGAGGACGCATCCTTTTGCTACGCGATGGCCAACATCGACGAGATCTCGCACGAGCTGGGCTGGGTCTGGGGCCTGGACAAAGACGTCGGCTTCGCCGAGATCACACCGTTCACAGGCTTCGAGTGGGACCTGCGGAGGCAGACGGTCGCCTTGGGCGACAAGAAGAAGACGAAGTACCTTGAGGCCATACGGGCGTGGCGTGCCTCGCGCACGCACACCCTCCAGGAGGTGCAAAAGCTGTACGGTAAGCTCCTTCACGCCTCTCTGGTGGTGCCAGCCGGACGCGCGTACCTCGTCGGACTGGAGACCATGCTGGGGATCTTCCACGATAGTCCTTTCAAGCCGCGCACCCCTCCCGCCAGCACTCCTAACGACCTCAGTTGGTGGGAAGATACCCTCAGGAGGCCAAGCCTCTCCAGAGCAATCCCCGGCCCCGTCGAAATACTCGACGTCCACGCTTTCTCCGATGCTAGCTCTCGTACAGGAATTGCAGTGGTCATCGGGGGCTGGTGGAGGGCGTGGCGTCTCCTCCCGGGGTGGGATCAGGACGGCCGAGGGATCGCGTGGGCCGAAGCCATTGGTTTCGAACTCCTCGCACAAGCCGTCATCGCCCGGTGCCCTGCTGGACGGCACGTCAGGCTCTACGGGGATAACAAAGGGGTCGTCGAGGGGTGGTGGAACGGTCGCAGCAGAGACCGTCGCGTCAACGAAGTTTTCAGGCGAGTCCACGCGGCAAGCGAGCATCACGGCATCCAATTTCATTCACGATACGTCGCGAGCGCGGCCAATCCAGCAGACGGGCCCTCAAGAGGAGTCTACCCGGCGGCTGCTCTATCGCTCCCTCCCATTCCCCTACCCGCAGGCCTCGAAACGTACATCATCGACAGTGCAGCCCCTCCCTCCGAACGCGAGCTCGCAGCTGCCGCTGCCGGGTACCTTCCGCGCCCCGAGCCAAAGCGGCGCGACTCATCCCTCCAGAACTCCATCCAGCAAGCCGACCTTGAACGCCGCAACGAGCAATTCGCCGCTCTCAACTTCCGGGACTGGGCGACACTCTGACCTGGACCCATCGTCTCGAACGTCTGGCCGCATTAGCTTGCGCCCTGCCTGCCTCGCAAGGCATCGCCTCCTCCAGTGGCGGCCGGCGGCAGGGCGTACGACTTTCACCGCCAGCGGAGAACCATCCGGCCTCGCGGAACACGACCTCCAGCGTGTTCGCAACGTGATGGCCAGTGCCCTCGCCGATTCGACCACCAAAACTTACGGCGCGGGGCTCCTGGCTTTTCACGCCTTCTGCGACGAGAGGCGATTGTCCGAGGCGCAGCGCGCGCCCGCGTCCGCAGACGTCATGCAGGCCTTCTTGGCTTCGCTGGCGGGTATGTATGCGGGCACGACACTAACGAACTATTTCTACGGCGTGCGAGCCTGGCATCTGATCCACGGCCTCAGCTGGGACATGAACGAGGCCGCCACTCAGACAATGTTCCGCGCCATCGAACGATTAGCTCCAGCATCCTCGCGGCGCAAGAAGAGAGCCCCTGTCACGGAAGAGGTCATATCGAAGATACGGCAGCGCCTCGACACCGGCCAAGCCATGCACGCGGCGGTATTCGCCTGCCTGACAGTGGCTTTCTACGCGTGCGCGCGTCTGGGCGAGTTGACCGTCCATGCCCTCGATCGGTTCGATCCGGCGATGCACGTCAAAGTGTCAGACCTGGGCGAAGAAACGGATAGGAACGGCTTCTCGCAGCAGACGCTGCACGTCCCACGCACGAAGTCTGCCCCAGACGGCGAGCAAATATACTGGGCCACGCAGAACGGGGTCGTAGACCCAGTCGCGGCGCTCGCGCAGCACATGCGAATTAACAAGCCAACCGCAAACGAGCACCTCTTTTCGTACACGCACAAGAACGGTAGGAGGCCACTAACAAAGTCCGCCTTCCTACGCGTCATTCGTCAAGCCCTACGCGAAGCGGGCCTCGAGCCCTTGCAGGGGCACGGCATCCGCGTTGGGGCGACTCTCGAATACCTCCTGCGTGGGGTACCCTTCGATGTCGTCCGGACCAAGGGACGATGGGCGAGCGACGCTTTCCTGTTGTACTTGCGCAAGCACGCGCAAGTCCTGGCACCGTACATGCAGGCGCAGCCGGAGCTGCACGCGAACTTTGTCCGCTACGCCATGCCGCCGGTGCGATGACTGGGTGAGTGCACCTCCTACTTCTGCGGGTGATAGCAGGCGCAACGCGTCGTTGCACTCCTTAACATCGGGATTTGCGGCTCACTATCACACGCAGACATCTGAATCGGGGAGCCCTTCGGGGCTTTCGCCCGTTTTCTCCATATCGAACAATTACTCTACTTTATTCACGCGATGTAATTACCGTCCACTCATTTAGAACACGACTCCGACCCCGAAAGGGGCACATCAAGAATTTATTTGCATGGTAGCGGCGGGAGCGAAGGACATAGAGAACGATATGGGCAGAGCGCGGGGTGTCAGCAGACGCCTCGAAGCCCGCCGTAGACGGTGATGGCCCTGGGGAAGGGATGCCAAAGGTCCGGTCTCCAAAGACGAAACGAGACGCGATGGCCGTATTCGGGTGCACCTGGGCTCAATCCGGGTAGGGATCTGGATGGGAGAAGCAAGGGCGGCTGTACCCAGGGACACGGGAGAAGGCCCGAGGATCTTCTGGTGCTCTGTGCACGGGGAGCATGGATGGTTGCCGGTCGAACGAGTCGGGAAACGTGCGAGGATGTAGCACAAATGAAAAGAGCTATGAATATACACGTTTTGCCCTAGGCCCTGTGGGTGTTGGTGGCCGGATGAGCTAGTTAAGAGATGACAAACAAGCTCAAGGTTTCGAGCCGAAGGGTTGGGCAGGCGGCGCGACGAGCCCGCTATCTGCGACGAGACGCCACCGGAAGCATCTCGTTCTGCTGCTAAAGGGACGGATCTAACGGACCTATCGGGAGGTGGTGCAGTCAGCCGACGCTATATATGAGAGATCATGGACATGTCGCGCGCGCAACGCTCGATATCCCACCGAAACCCATGATTTGGGTAGCGTTGCGATCGTGATGAAACGTTTGAGCGTCGACGGCCGGGCGTTGAGAGGTGCCTGCGTAGGGGCCGTTACGTTGCCCTGAGCTGAATCCGCGAAACAAAAGCGGTCCTAAAAGCTACTTAGAGGTGAGATAGAGCAACGTTAGCGTGCGAGTGTGCCACGGAAAACCCGCAGCGCGCAGTGCGAACGAGCGCGGGTCTCGGTAAATCCGGGGTAAGTGTGAAACGAGGGAGTTCTTGTGCCTCAGACGAACCCTGCGATGAGGCGGGGGCGGGGAAGGGGAAGGGGGGCGAAGTGCGGGGTCGTGGGGTACCCGGAAGGTATTGAGAAGGAGGTTAAAGATGAGATGGATGGGCTGGGCGCGCGATCCTAGCTGCCATACTGCTTGTTGGATATGTGAGTAGATGGACGCCGATGTATGAAATGGTTGTATGAAAGGAGAGGGCTGCGCTGGGCAGGTGCTGGGTGTCGCGAACCATACTAGCTTTCCGCAGAGGCGCGGGGCGCCACCGAGGGGATCTCAAGAGATGGCCGGGGTAATATCGGAGAAACAACCCGTGCGTTGATGGATGGAGAACCGAAGGGACGGACGGCCCTGCTCTCGGTGTCCATCCAAGAATACGTAGCTTTGCGACGTGATATGGTGAAACGCAACAAAAGCAGGACAGCCCGTTCACTTCCGATGTCGTTGGAGTCGAATAAATCACGCAGATGGACACAGCAAGGCATGGAACGAGCATGGGGGTGCGCATATGATTCTGAATCGGAACTTTGGCTGGAACATGGCTGTGATCGCGTCCGCCCCGGATGCAAAATCGGAACCAATAATCACGCGGCCATGGACGTCCCGTTCGTCGGTAGAGGGCCGAACCCGCGTTCTTCCTTGCCGGGTCGTCGAAACTCAATCTCGCTCCCCCCCCTCTCTCTGGAGAATGCACAGCTTTGCGGGGTAAGAGAAGGTGAAGTTCGTGGACGGAACCTTGGCCGACTCCCCCTCGCGAAGACGAAGGGGCTCGACGCGTCCTCGTGAGCGGCGATGGGTCTTCTGGTGTCCACCCGAGCTCCAAGATCATCGAGAACTGGGGCGTGTTGACAGTCGGCGTTGACGTTGAGTTTCGATTTGCGTCAGCTGGTCGGCGGGATGAGCGGCCGTCCGTTGGCGTGCGATGGGGCGGTAATCACGGGGCTCGCAGGGTTCAGTTCAGTGCAACGGCGCAGCCCTGTCGCACCCCCCACGTTGCGGACGAGAAATCGTGAAAGGCGCGCGCCACAGTCGCTCAGCTGATCAACAGAGGAGGGGGCTTCTCGGGTGCGGACGTTCAGTATAGTCTTGGTCAGATTTTGCCAGGTTCTCGTGCGGAGCTCGGGGCTCAGGGCTGCTTATGCTCAGGGCCCACAGGGGGGCGGCGACACGTTGTTCGTTGGGACTCGAGCGGGCGATGGGCGCGAGCAAGTCCGGGCGTGCGCACTAAAGAGGAAACATAGCGCGTGGTGCTGTTCACCGGAGCATAATCGATTATATATTTCTGACCCTGGGCGCGGCTGGCCCCTTTGCGGTCTCGGATCCAACACATCATCCTGATTCGTCGCGACAGCGATGCTGCGCAGGACGACCGGGGGGTCGTGGATGATCCGGACGGCATGGGCTCCGTTTCGCAGCGGCCACGGGGGTCGTCGGATGGCGACTGGTTATTCCTCTCATCCATCGGTGGTGGGGCAGCGCACGGAGCCGTGTCGGGACATGCCGCGCTCGACGCTTGGTCGGAATTGATGGGACCATCGAGCGGAAAGGGAAGGCGGGCGCGATCGCCAATCGTTTTCCCGGAAGATTTGGGCAGGCGAGGGGGGAGCCCGGCTCACGTGCGCGCCAGGGAGAACTCGGACCGCTGTTGCCATTGGCGGCCCAGCCGAACAGGGCGGAGC
Organism: Punctularia strigosozonata HHB-11173 SS5; assembly: GCF_000264995.1. NCBI lineage: Eukaryota > Fungi > Basidiomycota > Agaricomycetes > Corticiales > Punctulariaceae > Punctularia > Punctularia strigosozonata. The sequence goes on from NW_006767453.1 coordinate 237,950, forward strand.
ATCCGGCCCATTGGTATTTTCCACCAGCACACCCGCACCTCTCCCAACCACCACCACCACCCGGTCGCTGTGCCCCGTCGCCGCCGCACCGCCAGGGATGTTCTGAGTTCCCCGTGCAACACAACGACCACGACCACTTGCGTGATTCAGATCAGCGACACGCGCACCCCTGCATCTCTTCCCCCTTCGCCGGAGAGAGCCACACGTGCCGTCATCGACCCATTTCTAGGCCCCCCCCATAAACGTCAAGCCGCTTCTCTAGCGCATCCCTCGGTCATAAACCGCCCTCACGCACGCCCCGCACGTCCCGCATGGCCACTTACCTACCCCTCCTCCTCGTCTCCGTCTCAGCCAACAACACCGCGCCCGATGACTCCGCCGTCACGACCCAGCCCCGCGGCCAGGTCGACTACCTCTCCCATCACTGGGAGGAGGACGACGTCGCCCGCTCATGGAGGAGCATGACCAAGCAGAAGGACCACATTGCGAACGGTGTCAGGCTCGAGAACGCCAGCTGGCGGACCTGGTGGAAACAACGGAACGGATTGAAGACGATTAGCCCTGAGACACTCAATTGGTGAGTTGCCAGGCTTCGGTTTTCTTCCATATCATGTCCCCCAACCGTGCCTTGGCGCGGCTTCGTTACCTCTTATCGCCCCTCGATACGACTCATATCACCCCCGCCACTCGAACCGCTCGCTAACCCTGCACCCTCCCATCGGCCCAGGTTGAAAGACTCAGACGTCACGTGGCTCTATGGCCCGCTTCACACTGCCGGCGACTGGACCAAGCCGCCAGAAGCTCGGAACGAGGGCGGGATCAGCGCCTGCGGCAGCTCAGCCCAGGATCTGACGCGATTCCGCCGCGATTCTCCGTCGCCCCCCACGTCCGAGAACGCAGGGCCGAGGAAGCCGATCCTCAAACACCGCACGATCGGCGAGCTCCTGATGAGCTACGTCCCGCCGTCTGCGATCGCCGACGATGACGACGACGACGACTACGAGTTCGAGGAGAACGCGAACGCGGCGGACGCGCCGCACCGCCCGCCGCTTTTGCACACCAAGAGCGACACTCACATCATGCGCTGGCGCAAGAACCAGGCGTTCCGCAAGGATTCGCCCCCGCGGATAGTGCTTCCGGCCGAGAAGCCGGAGGGCGACGATCCGGCTAGGGCGGGTGCGCCGCTCAGCCCGGCGTCGAAGACGAGCGAACCTCACGAAGGCAGCGACCAAGACGGCGCTCAGCCGAAGAAGCGGCATATCAGCTTCAACACGTTTGTCGAGCAGTGTATCGCCATCGACGAGCCGCAGCCACGGAAACGGTTCAATTCGGGCAGCCGCCACCCGTCGCCGTTATACGACACTTATTCTTACGACGGACGGTCAGTATCGAGCGCACTCCTTGCGTATCGTTGCTAACTCGAGTATTTAACCTATTCAATAGAGTGGACTCGGAAGAGGACGAGTTCGAGGAACACCATGATACCATGGTCAGCCCGTCCGACTCGGAAGACGACCAGCCTCTCGAGATCCGTACGCGTTCCCGGACGACGTCGCTCACGAACCCGACGGCGCACTTTGGCCCGCACGGTTTCCTCTCTCGCGCGCGGCCGCCGCTGATGCGCACCTCCTCTTCGGACAAGTCGCACGTGACCATCGCGCCGATCGCGCCGACGATGCTCAAGACGTACGGCGTCGCGTCGGGCGACGTGGAGCCGACGGCGGAGTACCCGTACTTCCGCGCGGCGGGCGACGCGCCGGGCGAGCTCGTGTACGTCCCGCCGGTGGGGAGCAATTACGAGCTGCTGCCGGGCTCGCGCACGGGAAGCAGTGAGGACGTGTGGACTCATCGCGAGGCGCATCTCATCGTCGGTGCAGGGTCGCGCTCGAGCAGTAGCAACTCGTCGACGTCGTCGGGGTCGGGCGCGTCGTCCGTCGCGGGGTCGTCGACGGCGAGTACGCCGTACTCGCGCACGGTGTCGATGCCGCCCACGCCGCACCCGAAGGTGTGGGAGGGCGTGCCGCCGCCGCCGTCGGACGATGACGTGAACGGGACGGAGCTCGACGCGTACGATTATTTCAGCGGACCGGATTTGGGCGAGGATTTCCCGGAGAGGAGCGGTGGAGGCGAGCGCGAGTCGTATGCGGATAGGAGGACGAAGGAAGAGGAGAAGGGGGAGAAGGAGGGGAAGGAGGAGCAGGGGCCGGTGCGGTATGCGGAGGGAGGGGCGGCGAGCGTCACGAATGGGCGGAGTAGTGGGCCTGAGGGAGGTGGCGGGTCGCGGTCGGTGCCTGTGGTTATCAATACGGCGGGCGCGGTGGAGGAGAGGGAGGAGCATTCGCCGACGGTCTCGAAGGACGAGACGAAGCCGAGGTCGCCGTCGCCCGAGCGGCAGCAGGACCCGTCGGTGCCGCATAGCGCTCCGGTGCCCGTGCCTAGGGTCGGCTCGGCGCACAGTCAAGTCGTACCGCCTGCATCGTCGGTGGCTCCCGACTTTTTGTCCCCTCGCGAGGCGAGCTCGGGGTCGCTGCGTGGACGAAGCGCACGCTCGGATAGGACTGCTGCTAGCCCCGGTGGGTCGAGGTCGGAGTCGCGCGGGCGCTCGGTCACGCGGAGCTCGTCGTTCTCCGATCGCGAGCGGTCGTCGAGCAGAGGCGCCAATTCGCCGTTGGGCAGTATATCCCCGACGGGTTCGTTCGTCGGCGCGGGACGGAGAACGACTGGCGCGAGCGTTATACAACGAAGGGCGAGCGCGGACAGCGCAGGCGGTGGTGGGGAGAGCGGTGGTCGGGAAGGACGCGGGCGCGAACGGAGCGATCGGAGGATAAGCGAGAGCTTGAGCCCGCCGCATGTGGCCAAGGCGCCTGCGTATCAGCCCTACCTTCCGACGTCGTCGGAGAGGCCGACGGGCGGTGGAGACGACAGCTCATCGTCGGGCTCGTCGACGATCTCGGCGCCATCCACTTCGGCTACGCAGACGAAGTCGGGGCTCGCGCTCCCCATACCGTCGCCCATACCGGAGGAGGACGAGGCGCGGTCGCGGAACCCGACTCCGGCGAATTCACCTACGCTCGCGGCGATGCAGCGCGTGCTCCCCCCGGACGCGTTCGCGGCGCCGAACACGCCCCCGCCGAAGGCGACGTCGCATGCGAGGACGACGTCGAACAGCTCGGTGAGGTCGATCGACTATGCGCCCGTGCAGAGCAGCCCGATATTGAGGCCGGCGGATAAGCGGCGGAGATCGTCGGATGGGGGTCCGGACGGGACGCTCGTGGGGCGCGCGGCGGATATCGTGTCGACCGCGCGCGGGTTCTTGGGATCGCTGTGGGGCGGCGGCAATTGAACGAAATCGAACGAGAACGGGCGTACACGCCCGACGCGGACCGCATTTTTTTTACCTACCTTCATCCCGGTCATCGTCCCTCACTCGTCAGTTATTGGTCAACCTATCGCGTTGCGGAGCTCCACCCGTTCTCGCACATCGCGCATTGTACTCTCTTCCTCCTCTCATACGACGGGTCTTCTCCCCCACCTCGTTGCGGCTTAGGTTCCTTACCTTACCCGCGTTGCACATAATCAGGGTTTCGTTATTACTCGCAAAGTAACATCATCATTATCCTATCTCTCTTTTTTTTTTGTGCCTTCTTTTCTCCTTTTCACCTTCCAGATTGTAGTTTTCCATGGACTCCGTCTGCGCCGGCTCGGGCCGCGCACACGACAACCTTTTTTGCCATCTTTTTCCCCCGTTTCTTGTCATTTCTTTCTTCCCGGTCTTTTTTTTTCTGGTCTCGTGTCATTACCAACCTGCTTGCCATCATCCATATCAATTGTAACTTTATAAACCCGCCGCGTTAGCCCGACGGTCTCAAGTCGTTCTAATCACCATCGCTGGGGCGCACACGAGAGATTTAGCGGGATAAGGCGCAGTTGCGTCGACGACCCGGCATGCGCGGTCGCGGCGACAACCCGGCGATATGGAATTGCGCACGTATGGCGTACAAAGAGGGGATAGGGGATACATAATAAGGGTGGGTAGCTAAAATGTATGCTATTCGAGAAACAGCCTTGTCAGGCCGACAGGGACACACGAAGACGACGAGAAGATTACCTGGGCGAGCAACAGTCGAGGCGAGAGGGGCAACGGCAACGTTCCCCGCTCGACCACTGTTCTATACGCCCAGGAAGACTGAGACAGCGCAGCGGCGCCATTAAGACAGGGGGGAAAACACCCGGTCACTGACCCGCAGGCTATCGGGCCCGTCGAGGTCTCGCGCGGATGGGTGACCGGGGTGCGAGCACTGGCTGAGACATTGTCCGACAGCCGCGCGCACTGGGCGTAGTACTCGGCTTGAGTATGGGGCCGAGAGGCGCAGACGTGCATGGCACACTCGTTGATTAGACTCTAGTAAATCACCTTTAAAATCGACTAATCACCATCGCTGGGGCGCACATGAGAGATTTAGCGGGATAAGGCGCAGTTGCGTCGACGACCCGGCATGCGCGGTCGCGGCGACAACCCGGCGATATGGAATTGCGCACGTATGGCGTATAAGTGGTATATGGTTTATCTGCGGAGCCGAGATGAGATGGAGCGATGGAGCGGCTTCGGATGAGTTTGGGTGAAGTGGTGTGAGCAAGCGCGATGAGAAAGGAGTGCACAAACAAAGGGAAATGAAGGTTAATCTTCGTTCATAGCAGGGCGCCCGAGGATTAGCGAAGCTAGTAGTGTCGGGTTCTTGCGGATGTAGATACGAAAAGTGTCGGAGGACCAACGACCTGCGGCTTGAATGAGGTCGGGAGGTACACCTTCAGCAGCGAGAGCCGTGGCACCTCCGGAGCGTAGCGAGTGCCCAGAAAACTGAGGTCCGAAATGACGGTGAAGGTGGGATATGAACCAACGACGAGTGGGGACGGAACCATCGGATCTGAGCCAAAGGGCGGGGAGTAAAGGAAAAGAGGAGTCGCGGGAGGTGAGATAGGCGAGGAAAAGAGATAGTGGATCGTCGTCGCCTTGGCGTGATTCGATCATGACTTTGTTGCCTTCAAAGAAACGGTCGGCTTTGTGGGCGGGTAGCAGGAACTCGTACCCGCGCGTGTAGGTCGTCACCGAGTGCCGCATGATGACCTTCCTCCAGTCCTGAAGGTATTGACGGTCAGGCCAAACGAGTTCTCCAATACGCAAGAGGCCGTTGAATGCAGTGAACAAGATGGCCAGGAAGAGTTTGTCGTCATGCGAGGAGGAGAGGTGGTAGTGGTAGCGGGAGGAGCGAAGCTGTGCGCGTGTGAGGGGCAGCTTGCGGACGGTTGCGATGGCCTTGAGTTTCTTTCAACCATCAAGTGTACGGGATACCAGGGATGAACGGCGGACAGTACGGACATCGGGGAAAAAGGGTTCCAGTTCGCTGCAAATCCCCGAAAGGTAGGAGTCAACGGATTTAGGGCGAATGTGATGGCACATGAATACCACATAAAAACTGAACGTATCGGGTGTGGGCTGGATGGCAAAGTTGTGTATGCGGCAGAAGTATAAGTAAGAGTGGAGGGCGCTAGAATAACTCGCCCGTGTAGACGATTCAAGTGCGAAGCCGAGTGCAATGGAACGTTCATGCACTAGGCGTTCCCGTGTCCAAGGGGCCCGAGTGGGCTGCCTGGACGATGTTCCTGTAATGTTCATTTTTTCATTGCCCCCAACGCGGACTGTGTAAGAACCCCTAGATCGTGGTACCTTCGGCGGGTACCGAACCGTCGTGGTTGTTAGACTTGGCGTAAAGTCTGTCGTTGTAGTCTAGGCTGTGTCGTGTGACTTAGGCGTGAGAGTTCGGACTCTAGACGCACTAGGTCGAGTGTGGTGGGTTGTTGTAGGTAGCGGTGTCTTAGTTCTTAAGTCTAAAAGGCCGTAACCGAACCGTCAATCGTTATAGCGCTAAGGGCGTGTATAACAGATGGACGAGCTGAAGTCCATCGACTTCAGCTAGCGTCTTATATACTACTATACAAGTACTGTACTAGAACCTTCCAGTACCTACCATAACGTTCTATACTATTCTACAATGTTCCTTATGAGTCATAGTCGAGTCATAACCTGAGTCACTACAAGTCCTAGAACCTTCAGGCGCATTCCAG
>NW_006767453.1:246048-249368 GCF_000264995.1 Punctularia strigosozonata HHB-11173 SS5
GTGAGTGAGGAGTGAAAAGTGTGGTGTGTGCTTGGGGTGTGGGGGTCAGAACGCTCTAGTCGTTGAAAATTTCGAGTTGTTCTACCCCCCTTTTATGCTCCTCAGACATCCTTGTCTGACTCATTCGTTATCTTCTTGTCATGCCTGACAGTCATCGGCCCGTTCGTTTCTCCGAGTCATGTCGCTATTTTCGTCGTCGTTTCTCGGCTTGACAGTACAGTGCCATAAGCCGGAGTGCTTCTTGAGGCGGTCCAACTGCGCTTTTGTTGTTGCTGTGGAATTCCTTGACCAGTTCCATAGCATGTCCCATGCGCGATAAGGGTATCCATTCATTCTCTGAGTCAGGATAGCCCTTCCATTTCACGCAGTACGCATAGCCTCTTCCTTGGCGTCTTGATTTGGTGATCGTTTCTATCTCATATTCTTCTTGTCCGTCTATGAGATCCGGTGGCGGTTTCTGGTGTGACTCGCCATATTCTTTCGTCCGCGTGTACGGTGTCAGAAGCGATGCATGAAACACAGGATGTATCTTCCATGTCCTGGGTAGTTTCAGCTTGAATGCACCGGTTCCTACTTCGTCTTCTATCTTGAACGGCCCGAATCGCTTTGGTGCCAGCTTGGCTGTCGGGTAGTTATTCTTGAGGTTCTTCCCTTCTAGCCATACTTCGTCGCCTTTCTTGAAATGCGGTCCTATTATCCCGTGTATTGATTCTTTCAATTGAATCGAGTCAGCTGCTATCTTCATTGCTGCTTGTGCTTCTTGTCGTGCGTCGTTTATTTGCTTTATCCTGTCTTCTGCCGACTGCATATTGCCCTGTGCCCTGAAGGCTGTCGGCCATTCCGGTTTTCTGCCATTCAGTATTTCAAACGGCGACTTCTTCGTAATCGCATGTTCTTTGATGTTGTGTGACAGTTCCGCGTATGGTAGTAGCTCTACCCAATTGTTCTGGTTTCTGTTGCAGAACACCCGCAGGTATTGTTCCAGTTCTTGATTCAGTCTTTCGACCGCTCCATTCGTTTGAGGGTGGTATGCCGTGGATAACGCCGACCTGACTCCCATTCCGGTAAGTATACTCTTCATAACTCTTGATGCGAATTGCGGTCCCCTATCCGAGATGATCTTCTTGGATATTTCGCGTTGGCTGAATACTCTTCGCAGTATGATTTCCGCCGTTTCATCCGCATTTATCGTCTTCGTGCACGGTTCTACAATCATGCTCTTGGAGAGATGATCTGTGATAACACAGATTGAATCTTTCCCTTTGCATAACGGTAAATCCGTTACAAAGTCGATATTAATGGTGTGAAATGCGTACTCGGGTATCTCCGTCGGGTGTATCGGTTCCTTGGTCGGGTTGTTCCTGATTTTCGTTTCTTGACATATTGCACATCCGTCAACGTATTTCTTGACAAACGTCGACATCCCTGGCCACCAGTAGTTTCGTTGTACTAGTTCCATCGTCTTGTATCTTCCTGGGTGTCCTCCTATCTTCGAGTCGTGGTATTCCTTCACGATGTCTCGTCGTAATTCTTCGTCTTTCGGTATGTATACCTTTCCTCTGTAAAGGATTATACCGTCCTCGGTGTTCCATTCCTTCATGCCTTTTGCGAGGCTTTCCGATCCTGCGGCTTTGATCGTTTCTATCGCTTTCGTTACTTCTTCGTCATATTTGTCGTTTCTTCTGATGCGCTGTTCCCAGTCATCGTCTTCGTTCTTTATCCGTATTTTCCTGATGATCATCCGTTGCTTGTCATCGTGTTGTCTTCTTCCTATAAATCGTGCCTTGAACATCGTCGTCGGTAGGAGTATCACATCCTTGTTGTCATCTTCTACTCCTGTCTTGTGGTCTTCTCGTCTTGATAGTTCGTCGGCCTTGTTCGTCTTCCCGGGCTTGTGCACTAGTTCGAAGTCGAACCTAGTGAGAAACTGCGCCCATCGTGCTTGCCTCCTTGATAGTTTCTGCGATTTCTGAAAGTACTCCAAGTTCTTGTGGTCCGTCCATATTTCAATCTTGTACTTGCATCCCTCTAGGTAATGCCTCCATGCTTCCAGCGAATTGATTATCGCGAGCAGTTCCTTGTCGTGGACATCGTAATTTCGTTCCGTTGGTGTGAGCGATTTTGAAATGTATGCAACGGGGTGCCATAGGTCGTCATCCATCAGTTGAGAGAGGACTGCACCATAGGCATAATCCGACGCATCACATTCTATCCTCATCGGTCTGTCTGGGTCCGGCATAGCGAGCATTGGTGTCTTGATGAATTGGTTCTTCAATTCTTCAAATGCTTGCTGGCATTCCTCCGACCAATTCCATTCTTTATCCTTCTTGGTGAGTTCGTGTAGTGGTCTCGCGATCTTGGAAAATCCTTCGATGAATCGTCGGTAAAAGTTGCAGAATCCGAGAAACGCTTGTACTTGTTTCACCTTCTGCGGTACCGGCCAATCCATGATTCCCTTCACCTTGACAGGATCCATGGCGATGTGTCCTTGCTTGATGATAAGTCCGAGATACTCGATTTCTTCTTTCTCAAATTCGCACTTTTCGGGTTTAACGAAGAGATCGTTTTCTTGAAGTATCTTGAGGACCTTCTTCATCACTTCCTTGTGTTCGTCCTTTGTCTTCGTGAATACCAGAATATCGTCCAGGTATACCGCTACCACTCCTTGGTTAATCAGCGGTTCAAATAGTTCGTTCATCATTCGTTGGAATGTTGCTGGCGAGTTGCATAAACCGAAGTACATGACTAACGGTTCATACAACCCCTTCGGTGTTGAGAATGCGGCTTTCCATTGGTCTCCGTCCTTAATCAGGATGTTGTTGTATCCCCAGCGTAGGTCCAGCTTGGAATAGTACTTCGCATCCTTGAGTCGGTCTACCAATTCTTGAATCAATGGTAGTGGAAACGCATCCTTGACCGTGTGTTCGTTCAGGTATCGATAATCTTGTGTCGGCCGCAGTTTCCCGTCTTTCTTTCCTACAAAGAAGAACGGTGATGCTTGCGGTGATTTCGATGGCCGTATGTATCCTTTGTCCAGCTGTTCCTTGATCCAGTTGTCCAATTCATTCCGTTCCATGCCGAATAGCGGGTATGCCTTGGCCGATTTCGGTTTGAAGGATTCTTTCAGGTTTATCTCGTGGTCCCATGGTTTCGGTTTTGGGAATCGTTCCGATTTCTTCTTGTCAAAAACGTCGAGATATTCGTGGTATTCCGTGGGTATCATTTCTTCCGTAGTCTTCTCTTTCTTGTCCTTGCTTGCTTCCTGCGCCAATTTCTGCGCCATATTTGAGTACTTCCTGTCGTTTCGTTCCTGTAATTCT
>NW_006767453.1:251625-305030 GCF_000264995.1 Punctularia strigosozonata HHB-11173 SS5
CGTAAGAGCTCGTCCAAGTCGTAAGAACCCTAGATCGTGGTACCTTCGGCGGGTACCGAACCGTCGTGGTTGTTAGACTTGGCGTAAAGTCTGTCGTTGTAGTCTAGGCTGTGTCGTGTGACTTAGGCGTGAGAGTTCGGACTCTAGACGCACTAGGTCGAGTGTGGTGGGTTGTTGTAGGTAGCGGTGTCTTAGTTCTTAAGTCTAAAAGGCCGTAACCGAACCGTCAATCGTTATAGCGCTAAGGGCGTGTATAACAGATGGACGAGCTGAAGTCCATCGACTTCAGCTAGCGTCTTATATACTACTATACAAGTACTGTACTAGAACCTTCCAGTACCTACCATAACGTTCTATACTATTCTACAATGTTCCTTATGAGTCATAGTCGAGTCATAACCTGAGTCACTACAAGTCCTAGAACCTTCAGGCGCATTCCAGCGCCTTCTACAAGGTTCTACTCTATTCTGCGTGTCATTACTAAGCGTTCATGACAGACTGAGGGGGTTGAAACAAGGAAATGGAGGCGGTGGGAGCCAGTTGGTATACGAGGTCGTTATCGAACCGAGACAGTGCATCGGCCATGACATTGTCTTTGCCTGGGATGTGAAAAACCCGTATTTCGATGGAGTGGAGCAAGAGGATGTCGACGGCAGTCTTCAAGAGCTCATTATACTGTGGTAGGGCCTTCAACGAGTTGAACATGTCGACGGTGTTCGTGTTATCGGAGTAAACTATAAGACACCGGGGGATTGGAAGCGTTGAGCATGCCCAGTCTAATGCTGAGACGACAGCGAGGGCCTCCCAGTAAAAGATTGCGTCGTTGGGTGCACGCCCTGGAAGTGGGGACTGATAACCAGATAGGAACTTTGGCGACCAGAAACCCATTCCACTCATCGACGCATCAGAGAAAAGGATCAGATCTGCATCCTTCACTGACCACTCGATAGATTCAAACAGGTAGACACCATCTAGGTGCTCCATGTGACCTGCAATCCATAGGAGATCTCGCGAAAGAGCCACGCTCATGGATACCAGTTGGTGGGGCTCGGTTTTTCCTCTAGTTTTTGCATACAAGAGAGAGAGTCCCGGGCGAAGAAGCGGGAAGACATTCAAAGCCCAGTTAATCCAGCCGCCAAGTCTCCAGTACTCCTTTAGAGGATATCGGCGTCGTTTATGAAGCGGGAGTGTAGCGAACTCGCGGATGCGGGCTAAGAGCTCGTTACGTTTATCGGAACTGAGGCTAATGCTCATCTGATTGGCGTCGACCTCAAACCCAATAATAGGGAGCGGGGAGCCAAAAACCTGCTTGCGATCTTCGTGGGGGATGCAGAGGTCATCCCAGAGTTCCAGGAGTAGCTTCTGCTTCCGCGGAAGCAAGCGGTGATAGGGAGCATAAAATTCGAGGTGATCTGCTTCGTCGTAGCTGAAGGTATCATCAACGTATCCAAGGAGATCGTCGATATGGCGCACGTTGATAGCAATCCACAGCACTAAGCTCATGAACGCTATGAACAAGTCACCAGCCTTCCGGTTTCCAAAGTGATTGCACCTGTCGACATGTCGCTGGCCATTGATTGTAACGATCTGGCGTATTTGCCAAAGTGGATGCATAGGGAGTTGTCGGTATGCGCTTGACACGTCTGACTTTAATAGTACCAGCTTGCGGTCAGGCGGAAGGTTTGCACTGCGCCGGGCATGCCGCAGTATTGCACCCAGGTCTATAACATTATCCATAGGGATCGAGGGGCGAACCCTTGGTATCATCGCGTTCACAGAAAACTCTCCCGCACTGTCGTCGTTGACCAGTCGGAAGGAGTTCTCACCCTTCGGGACGACCCCAATCGGCATGCTGTACATGCCGTCCATCAGCTCGGTGCCAAAAGCCATAGACCAGCGTCCACTCTCCACTTCCTTGTCGCGATATTCAGCTAGGAATTGAACGTGTCGGGGATCACGTAGTGGTCGGTGTGCATTGTCCCACGTTGATGGTAGGGAGGTGTCGTTTGTGTTGGCCGCAGGCCAGAAACCGTTACGGAAACCGTGTACAACTGACTCGACGAAGGGTTGATTCGGATGGGTTGCAAGCAGTTCTTCAAACAGGTCAACATTGACGGGAGTTACAATGCGGAAAAGGTATGCATGGCTGGCGATCGTTCTTAGTGCCCGCTCATTTGTGAGCTCATTCTCCGGTACTCCTGACAGGGGAGGTGCCGTTTCAGTTGCGGCGACGGACGTAACCCGACCACCAGCTACCACATTGTCCGTGTCATCCCACACGAACCCCCTCTTGTATTTGGGCTGCCATGCCCACAGGCCTGTGTCACTCAAACGTTCACGAGCGAGCTGTACCCGAGCAGTCGTGCGACGTGTGGGCTGGAGATCCACAGCGACGGCAGATATGGAGGTATCGGCATGCTCCCGCATCGGAGGAGCATTTGCCATTGTTCCAGCGGATGCATGGTTCCCACCCACGTCGACTACTTGCGGGCTGCTTGGTTTCACGAGAGTTGAGGGTGCGACGGGGGGAGCTATTCCCAGTGTGGCCAACTCCGAGCTCACTGAGCCATGCAAGCTTGAGGTCAGCATATCCCTCGACATCCGTGAGTAGCAAGTCGCGTCGTTGCGCGACACGGGTTCGGACTGCTTTATCATAGCAAATGACGCGGTTGTGGAGAGATGGGATGATTGCGGAGAATAGACGGAGGACGGACTGTCCATAGCCATGAAGCTCGGAGGTGCGCCAAGGGAAGACGAAGGTGATGGCGGCAACATACTGTTCCCAAGCAATCGTCCACTCTCCATGTGTCCTGACGATCTTTGCCGGGGCGGCAGCTCCGACGGCGATTTCAATTTCTCCAATCTTCTCGGTTTGCTTGTCGTCGAAGGTGATGGAGAACGTTCCGGATAGGACTCTGTCGAAGTCAACGGGACGGCCTTTGAGGATGTTATCCCACTCGGCATCTGGGAACTGCGGGCACCGAGGCGAGTTGACAAGGAGGCGCTTCGCAAGTTTATAATCCTTGGCGAAGTTGAGGAGGGTCTCCTGGGTCTGTCGCAGTGTCGTTGGGAGCATGATGGAGGTGTCATTCTGGACCCAGGGTAGACTTGCCACGTCCAGCTTAACGCCGGCGAGCAACTCGTCGACCTCTTCTTCAACGGTGCGCTGTTTCTTTCGACTAGGTCCGTCGTCTCGAGTCTCCGCTTCGGAGTTTGTCTCGTGGTCTCGGTCGACTGACTCGCCGCTGACTGATCCCTCAGGCTGCCCGATATCTTGCGCCCTCTTTCGCTGCATGCTGACCCGGTCAAGCATTTCGAGGTACGCATCAAAGGCGGATCGGTGAGCCTCTGTAGCAGACCCGGCTTCGCCGGCTGGGAAGAGCAAGTTTCCGATCTGAATGACAGCATCGGCCTTTGTGCTCCCGCCGGTTCGAAACCGATCGACGACTTCGAGACAACTCTGCGTAAGCTCTGTGTCGACAGAGGCCGCGTTGGCAGCTTGTGGTGTGTCTTCTGTCCCTTCTCCTTCATGCTCAGATGACATAGGTGAGATCAAGGATGATCGATGTTCGCGCCGCGAGCGGGATGTAGCTAAAATGTATGCTGGGCGAGCAACAGTCGAGGCGAGAGGGGCCAAAAAATGTATGCTATTCGAGAAACAGCCTTGTCAGGCCGACAGGGACACACGAAGACGACGAGAAGATTACCTGGGCGAGCAACAGTCGAGGCGAGAGGGGCAACGGCAACGTTCCCCGCTCGACCACTGTTCTATACGCCCAGGAAGACTGAGACAGCGCAGCGGCGCCATTAAGACAGGGGGGAAAACACCCGGTCACTGACCCGCAGGCTATCGGGCCCGTCGAGGTCTCGCGCGGATGGGTGACCGGGGTGCGAGCACTGGCTGAGACATTGTCCGACAGCCGCGCGCACTGGGCGTAGTACTTGGCTTGAGTATGGGGCCGAGAGGCGCAGACGTGCATGGCACACTCGTTGATTAGACTCTAGTAAATCACCTTTAAAATCGATCATTCACCTCAGCGTGTTACCTGAGCTTCTTCGCGCGGGAATTTATCAGTAAGCATTTCAACCATCGTGCAAACGGCTGTAAACTAGACTAAGCACGCCCGTAAGGAGCTAGCATTGTACGAAGAGGAAGACAGTAAACCGCGTAGTAGTACAGTCGGGGACAAGCAAAGTCAACCAAAAAAATGACCGAGTTTTTACGACCCGAAATATGCTCGGTTTTCTTTTCTTTTGCTTCAGGCATGATACTATACACATTAGTTCAAGGATTGCACGAGCAGATTGCCCAGAAAAGCCAAAATAAGAAAAATTGACCCCAAAAAATTGGCACACCCCAAAAAATGATCCTAAAATCTCCGAAAAGTGCTCATTCGCTTCCTTTTTGTATTCTGCGTATGATTCTGATGGCGATTGATAATTCTAACGAGCCGAAACGCCACAAAAAAAATAGGAACTTCAATCATGTGACTGAACTGCGTGAGAACCAATGTGGCTGTCCGCCAAAATAGGCAGTCAAAATATCCCTATTTTGGCAAGAACCGGCTTAGACACCAAATACAGGTGGGTTCCGGGACTTGGCAGCCTGAAGCTAGTGGTCAAGGGGTCCAGTCCTCCCTCTGGGGGCATCTGCGGCCTTCTGATCCGGGCGCAGCACCCTACATGTAGCGGTGAAACTCGCCCAAAAATTGGCACTCCCGATTTCTCGTGGGAAAATTCAAAAGAGTGCAGATTTGGATGTTTCCAGGTGCGCTGATTCTGAATCCAAAGTCCGAAATGTGATAGGAAATGCGTGTGAGCCGCTACATGATTTGTTGACTTTGCTTGTCCCCGACTGTAGTAAGTACGGCCAGAGGCCGACCGCACAGCTTTTGAACCCCGATCGTAAAACCCGCTCACAAGTCCGCTAAACACACTTCCAAGCCCGATTTGCGGTGCAGGGGCGGGATATCTTGTTCAAGTTCGTTGGTTGCGTTCGTAATCTATCGCACCTTGTACAATCGCTGTATGTACGCACGGTTCCTGCTTGACGATATGTCCTCGGCGTCGGCGTTCCTCGAGGTGGGTCGTGGCAGTACTTATCGCCCGCGATTCAAACCGCGAGGAACTTGGTTCCCTTCTCTCTCCCCCGTCCTGGTCGGCAAACTCCCAAGCTCGCCATGTGTACGCTGCTGCGGGCTATTCAAGGTGGTCTATCCGTCTTTCACGGGCACACTCGGCGCATGGATTCTTATCGGACGGCTTCGACGTGGGCTGCTCTCTCTCCCAAACCGGCCGGTTGTATATACCTTCGACGAGATCGGCCGCAGGGCTGCGTCATAGGGACGATAGTGGCGCGGTCCCTGAGGCGTGATTGAGTCGACGATCTGATTCTAATTAACTTTCACCGGCCTTGCACGAGCCACGCCGCCGAGTCCCGACGCGCATATAGTCAGCTTCAGAAGGTTGGAAACGGTGATTCGGGAAAGCGTACGGTGCGGTTGACCCGACTTGTCAGCTAAAGCTTCAAGCTCCAAACTTCATTGTCGTCATGGCCGAAGAAGCTAGCACATCGCCGACGTTGTCCAAACGTGGCGCTCGGGCATTCGAGGAGTCGGCCCACCTCCTGGGCCTCGCGTCCTTCCTGGAAACACAGGTGAACGTCACATGTACTATGTAATGTGCGCGGTGAGTTGAGCCTCGCAATCCCGATCTCTAGTACTCGAACCAGAACCCAAATGGCGTGGTCAACTTTGGCGTCGCGGAGAACGTGCGTTAGTCCCGGATTTGTTGGCGCATACTGCGTGGTTTTGATGAGGGATATTTTCCGTAGACGTTGATGCAGGATGAACTGAAAGCCGTGCGTGCGATGATCAGTCCAGATCTCAGAGTTGGCTGGCTGAACTCGGGGTTGAATAGGATCTGAATGCGAACCTGCAGTTGCAGGATCTGGACTTCACCTATGTTCGCGCCAACCACAGTCATCACGTTTTACATGATCCAACTATGACGATAGGGCGATCATATGTGTGGCTCGACACGGATTTTCAAGGGGCTGGCACGGCTGTTCAACCGGTACTTCAAACCTGTATCGCCAGTCGAGCCTCAGCATATCGTCACCGGATGTGGCGTAACGGCTCTGTGAGCCAACTTACGGCGAAAGAGATCGCTGTGCGACTCATATTGAGCATTCAGAATCGATCAAGTCTCGCACCTTTTAGGCGATGAAGGGGATCTCATGCTGATTGCAAGACCTTATTACAGTAAGCAAAATCGAACCCCTCGAATTTCAGCCTTCTGAGCCCTTGTTCAAGATGGTTTCAACAATGACGTTTCGCTACGCAGCCGATGTTCGATGCACGGCGTGGACACTGGTTCTATCAACCCGGACTCTCCGCAGACCCTCGCTGCCTTTGAATCCGCCATGTCGCAGCTCGAGTCGGAGGGCAAAACGGCTTGCGCCGTCGTCCTCTGCAATCCGCACAACCCGCTCGGGTTCAATTACCGGCGCGAGACGCTCCTCGCGTACTGCAGGTTCGCGGAGAAGCACGATTTGCACCTGGTGTGCGACGAGATATACGCGCTGAGCCAGTTCGAGAATGAGAAGGTGGCGGATAAGGTGCCGTTCACGTCGATCCTGTCCGTGGATGTGAAGCGGGAGGCGGGCTGCAATCCCGCACGGGTGCATGTGCTATATGGGATGAGCAAGGATTTTTGCGCCAACGGACTGCGCGTCGGTATGGAGCTACCCCTCCCGATCGCAAAAGAGCCAGAATTGACTCGCGGTGTCAGGTTGCTTGGTCACTCAGCACAATCCGGACTTCAGGAACGCGTTTGTAGGTACCGCGTTATTCATGAAAGTCAGCTCTGCTGCGGTGAGTCGTGCCTGGGTGAAAATCGCATCGTATGCTAATATGCGGCTTTGGTAAGGACGCGCTTTGGTCACGTCTGTTGCTTGACGACACCCTATTAGACAACTTTGTCAAGACCAACCAGGCTCGATTGAGGGCAACAATAAAATACTGTCTCGACTGGTTCGAAGCTCGCGGTGTGCCTTGCAATCAACCTACGACATCTCATTTCATCTGGCGTGAGCTCTCAATTCCGCCTGCCAACCATCATGGGCTAACAGATGATCACCACCAGTGGACCTCAGGAACTATCTTCGCGACAGAGACAACGATGGTAACGAGTTTGCGACAGATCGAGAGCGAGACAAGGACCTTTGGCTCGCGTTCCTTGAAGCAGGAATATTCGTTGCAGCTGGTGAGATTATCAACAACGTGTGGAATGACGCTCAATGGCTGATGTGAGCGCCAGGTTACGCTTACACGAGTACTCTACCAGGTCATTTCAGGTTTACGTTCTGTGTACGACGCGACGTTTTGGAAGTTGGCTTGAAAAGGCTGGAGTCGGTGTTGAAGGCTCGCAAAAAGACGTAATCTTGCCTGTGCATGTAAGAGGCATCTCCACCGAAATCAGATAACATTGTGAGCTGTTGTGGTGCGCAAACACGTTCTTTGCTTATCGTCCAGGCATCTGCGGGCTGCGGCCTACCTAATAGAGATGGTAAACGCCCGCCGAACGCCATATTCGCTACTCACCTACGCAAGGCGGCCAACTCTTCGGCAACCCATCTCAGTCATGAGAATAAAAACGACCCTCGGAACAGCAGAAGTACCAGTCCTGATGCAGGCGCCAGGTCATGAGACCGCGCCGCTGAGCACCGACTCCGAGTTCGAGACGTCTACCCCGCGTCGACACAGCCACCCGGATAACATCTTCCACGTCCACCTCCAGCACGTCCTGCAGTCCCTCGACTTGGACCCGACGACGGCCTCCTACGTGGCGGCGCTCGCAATGGCATCCAGGTCTATGTCGCTGTCAAGCGCTACGGCCCCGAATCGCAAGGAATGGGCGTTCACCTACCAGGCGACTTCGCCCGCCTTCAACTTTCCCGACGCCGACGTTATCCTGCGCACGCCCGACCACGTCGAGTTCCGCGCGCACAAGCTCGTGTTGTCGCTCGCCTCGCCGGTCTTCCGCAACATGTTCGCGTCGCCGCAGGTCCCGCCCACGGCCGCTAACGAGGGACAGGATTGGAAGGACGGGTTGCCCGTCGTTGCGCTCACGGAACCCGCTAGTGTCCTCGACGCTCTCCTGAGGCTATGCTATCCTCTCAAGGACCCGCAGTTCAGCCTTTTCGACCAGGTTACGGCCGCGCTTGAGGGAGCGATGAAGTATGAAATGGACGAGGCGCGGGACATGCTCAGAGGGAAGCTGAAGGAGTGGGCGGAGAAGGCACCCGTGCGCGCGTTCGCAGTGGCGTGCAGGTACCGATGGAAAGACGAGGCCGAGCGCGCGGCGCGGGCTGCCCTGCGCGTACCGCTACCGGAACTCATTATCCACAGCCAAGAGCTGGAACACATCAGCGCGGGGAGCTACGTCCGGCTGTTGCTGTACCACAAAGCGTGCGGGACCGCAGCTGCTTACCCAGCGCACTGGGGCGACTGGATCTCCGTGTATCACAACGACCGGATCTACCTCAATTGCCCGACGTGCCACTCGGACTCGAGCGACACCTCGCACTCGTTCTTCGGCGTGCCTAACCGGCAGAACGCGCGCGTGGCGCGGTGGTGGAAGGAGTATATGGACCGCGCGGGCGATAGGCTGAGGGAGACGCCGTTGGCGGACGTGGCGGAGCCGAAGATGGTGTGGCAGGCGCTCGCGCGGGCGATGGAATGCGCGAGTTGCAGGCCGAGGGCGGTGGCGGAGTTTCAGACATTCTTGGGCGAGTTTCAAGCAGAGATCGCGAGGAGGATACAGAAGGTGCGTTGTGCTTGTGCTTTGCGATTGGTCGTTCCAGTGCCATTTTTGCTGACTGCCGTTCGTGAAACGCCAGGTCGTCCTCACCATCGACTTCTGAAGCTCCGATATCTTCATGTTCCAGGTTGCCCGTTCTGTGCGTCTCCGACGGAATTGGGGTGCTCTTGGCTGTTCGTTCGACACCGGCGACCTATCCGCACTGCATCGACTGCGCCTTCGCCTTCGAACGGGCGGGCGTTCGCAACATCTGTCAGCCGCCAGCTTGCTCTTGCCCCTGCCGCCGTACGTAACTCGATGGCGTTTCCCGACATACTTGCGATTAGGGATCGGTGGCGCGTGATTTGCCTTTTCAAACCTACTCCCTGCGGGCTTCTGCAACTCAGTCGGAAGTGTTCATAGCCCCTGTGCGTCAAGTGCTGTGAAAACCCCATGTCATTCAGTTGCGGCCGTGACCTCTTTGCACTCGACGCTCTGCTCTTTGCTGTTGTTCTTCTATCGACTTGTGTTATATCGATACGCTCCACTATCTATAATCGTGTGTACTTCTTTAATGTGTACCCATGTATGAACGCGCTGTGATTGTCTCCGATTGTATTAAGTAAAATGATTCATTGCGTATGTATATTGCTATGCATCCAGCGTTATGTTCGGATCATCCTACATAAACGAACCTGTGTCCCTTGGTGAGGCTGGAACAGTCTCGTTGCGAGAGTATGTAATCCCGATGCAGCCTCCTCCGTTTCAGGCATGGAATGAGTCGCGTGGTCGGCGCCGGGCTGCAGACCGAAAGCATAACTGAAACACAATAAAGATTGCAGATAATCCCTATCAATTCCTATAGCAGAGTCCGGTAGTCATCGGGATCCGCAAGCCTTGCAAGCCGCACCCACAGCGGATAGGGAGTGTTGAGTGGACGGCCGTAAGAAATTGTGGGAAGGAATCGCGGGTGTACGAGATGAGAAGCGGCGGCCAATCAGAAGCCGCCGAAAATAGGACGTCTTGCCATGGCCTGCACCCATCGTACCACCAAATGGTTCCATCTAAATACCCCAGCCCCGCCAGCCCGTTATTTACTCCCGACCGTCATCTCGTCCTCCTCACACCCCCTCTGTTATTGTTTTCTGCCCGTTGATTGAGATGGCCTCTACCTCGTACAACACCGACATCGACGCCCTGCCGCGTCCGCAGGATGTTGGTATCCTCGCCATTGAGATGTACTTCCCCCGCAGGGTGCGTCGCGTCGTCTGTTCGTTCCGTGGTATCCATTTTGAACTCTAGGTAAACAGTGCATCTCTGAAGAGGACCTCGAGGTCTTCGACGGCGTCTCCAAGGGCAAGTACACCATCGGCCTCGGCCAGAAGAACATGGCGTTCTGCGACGACCGCGAGGACATAAACTCCTTCGCGCTCTCTGCCGTCTCCTCCCTCCTCGACAAGTACAACATCGACCCCAAGTCCATCGGCCGCCTCGAGGTCGGCACCGAGACCATCATCGACAAGTCCAAGTCGGTCAAGACTGTGCTCATGGACCTCTTCGCCGCCTCGGGCAACCACGACATCGAAGGCATCGACTCGAAGAACGCGTGCTACGGCTCTACCGCCGCGCTCTTCAACGCCGTGAACTGGATCGAGTCCAGCTCCTGGGACGGCCGTAACGCCATCGTGTTCGGCGGTGATATTGCTATCTACGCGGAGGGCGGCGCCCGCCCGGTCGGTGGTGCCGGCGCCTGTGCCATGCTCATCGGACCTAATGCCCCCCTGGTCCTCGAACGTCAGTGTTGACCCGCTCGCTCCATTATGATGCACCCGTGATTAAGGTTTGACCGGGATCTATTAACAGCCGTCCACGGGACTTTCATGTCCAACACCTACGACTTCTACAAGCCGAAGCTCGACTCGGAGTACCCCGAGGTCGATGGCCCGGCCTCCACGGTCACTTACGTCGACGCGCTGGACCACGCATACAGCACCTACCGCGCGAAGGTCGCCAAGTTTGCGAAGCTGCACGGCACCTCGAACGGCTACACCAACGGGCACTCCAACGGGTCCAACGGTCACGCCAACGGCGACGCGAACGGCTTCGCCGACGGCGTCAAGCCTCCCGCGCCCAAACCCGCGTTCAGCATCACCGACGTCGACTACTCCGTCTTCCACTCGCCCTACGGCAAGATGGTGCAGAAGGGCCACGCGCGGATGTACTACAACGATTTCCTCCAGGACCCGTCCTCGCCCCGCTTTGCGGGCGTGCCCAACGCCGAGGCGTTCGCGTCCGTTCCTCGCGCCAAGTCGCTCACCGACAAGACGCTCGAGAAGGCGTTCATGGCCGTCGCCAAGGCGGACTACGCCGCGCTCGTCGAGCCTTCGATGCACTGCGCGAAGCGTTGCGGGAACATGTACACCGCGTCGCTCTACGGCGGTCTATCTAGCTTGGTTTCAGCCGTCGAGCCCGCGGAGCTCAAGGGCAAGCGGTTCAGCATGTACGCGTTCGGCTCGGGCTGTGCGAGCAGCTTCTTCGTCATCAAGGTTAAGGGCGACACGACCGAGATCCGGGAGAAGCTTGATCTGTTCAAGAGGCTCGACGCGATGAAGGTCGTGCCCTGCCAGGAGTACGTCGACGCTCTTGCGGTGAGTGCTCAGCCTTTCGTTTGCGGCCGTCTTCCCCGTGATACTCAATGCTTGGTTGCTTTTCCAGCTCCGTGAGAAGAACCATAACGCCGGCTCCTACATCCCGAGCGGGTCCATCGACAACGTCTGGCCCGGCGCGTTCTATCTCGAGGAGATCGACGACAAGTACCGCAGGAAGTACGGCCGCGCACCATCCGCCACCGCATAACCGTCTGGCATTCCGCATCCGCACTGCCAATGTTCTTTTCCCATTTCCCTGCACTTTCACTTAATTCAATCACGATACTGCATGGATTCGCTTTGGGGATGATTGATCTTTATTTACACGGCATTAGAATGTACTCATAGAAATACCTTAACGCGCTGATGATCCCACGACCCGTTCATAGATACTACTTTACATTCAATCGTCATCAGTGCTTCGAGGACGTTGGGGAACATGACAATGAGGATGTGAACTGCATTATACAGGTGGGCTCCTTGACTCTCAGCTCATCTCTAGCAAGGCTTCGATGCTTTTCCCGAGATCGCCTTGATTCGCCTCTAACACCCACTCGATCACCTCGTTATCGGTGCCCGGGAACATCTGCACGAGCGTCTCCTTCGCCGCGATAGTTGCATGCTCATGTGCCCTGTCGATCTCGGCTTGCATGCCCGCAAAGTCGAGGTTGGGCGTCGGCGTGCGCGACACATCCGTCCCTTGGCCCTCGACAGCGAGTAGCTCCGACTGCGCGAGGGACTGTACGCGCGCCGGGAGCGGCTGCTGCTGCTGGAACGTCGGCTGGGGTTGAGAATGGTAAGCTTGCGAAGGGCCGAGGGCCAGCGGCTGGTGAGTGTACGGCCCCGCTGGACCGGGCCGCGTCGGCGTCTCGTCGTAGAAGCCGCCGCCGGGGGACGCGGTTCCAGAAGCAGACGACGGGATGCGTCTCACCCGCGGCTTGTACGGCGTCTGGTACTGAACGTCCGGGCCCGCCCCAGCCGGTGTCTGCGGCGCGCTGCCCTCCGCCGCGCGGCTCTCCCGCCCGATCTCCCACGGCGCGAACGGGCCAGGGAGGTAGCTTCCCAGCTTGCTTCGCCCTTCTTGTTGCCCCTGGCCTGATGACTGGCCGACGGGGGCGGTGACGCCGTCGACGACCTCGTTGAAGATCCGTCCGATCGCGCTGAGCGGCTTGGAGATGGTCCCGCCCGCTTCGCGAAGTAGCTTGCGCGCGTCTTCGGCGAGGGCTATGCCTGGACTGGGCAATGCGAGGGGTGTGGCGGCTTCTTCTCCTAGGTGAGGCGAGGACGGGTGGGCCGAAGGGGTATTCGGAAGTGGGAGGGGCGCGGGTATTGTGCTCGGGGTGCGAGACGGCGTGGAGCGTCCGGACGAGCTTGTGGATCCGGATTGAGAGCCGACTGAAGTCTTGAGCTCGGGCGTGCTTGGTAATGCCGAGATCGCGGCTTCGACGTTGCTGAGTATAAATGAGAACCAACTCGGACGTGACCAGAAGAGGACGAGCATTACCGTTCGAACTCTTCCTGTGTGATGTTCGACAACGATGTGTGGTCCATGGTCTCGATGAATGACACGGCGCCCATCTGCAATGCATCACATAAATTCGCAGTCGATGGTGGATTGACTGACACTAACCAAGCTGGATAAGTAGTATCCCGCTTCGCTCTGGAGCTTCGACGGGTTCCGGAAACGGTTGATAAACCTATGCATTTCTTTAGCGACGTTATACATCTCGAAACTTGATACGAAAGTGAACGCACTCGACGTTTGATAGCAGATGCTCCGGATTAGCCTTGAGGACCACGAAGATCAATATTGGAAGGAACGAGTCGGCGCCTTCTTCACGTTTCATATGCCTTATCAGACCTATTGATACGCCATGCACAACATAATAGCAAACATGCAGGGGAAGAAACACGGCAATGAGGATGAGTACAGTAGAACGGGCGCGTGGAATACGGCGAACCGAATATGACCTTGCAACAGTTCAGGATACAAATGAGCTTGTCACGAGGAGCTTTATAATGGTTGATCTTGAGCAGTTCTGTTGACATTATTGTATCTAGGTCAGCCCACACACTACGCGGATGCAAAGTATGTTCACCTTGCTCAGCGAACATCATGAAGCCTCCAGTGCCTTCGCCTTCGGGTACATCCAAGTGTTTTGGTTCGATCCAGCCAAATAACGCAATTCGCTGTGATAGTATGCGGTCGCGTTCCAAATCATCGGATGTGACTGGCCGAGGAGGCACCGAGGCAGCTATATGCGGAGTAAAGGTACTACAAACCTTGTGAGTCGAGAAACGCTCAATGTATCAGTTCGCTCACTAGTCATAGAGTCTGTTCATGACGAGTTTCTCCATCCCTTCGAGAGCGTTATCGAAATCCGCATCGGACGCGTTTCGCCATACATCGGTTTCGCGCATTTTCCCAGCGATGAACTATCAAAGTGAAAAGGCAGTACATAAGCTCCAACATATTGCGAGGTTACGTCGGGTAAATGCTCACGTTAAGGAAGTCGTGGATCAACTTGACCTGATCGTTCACGGTGAACGTCCGTTTCGCAAAGTTGCTCAAGAATCTGGTAGATAATAACCCGGTGAGAACGCCACATTGTCCGCGAGAAGCAGAGATGACATACGACCGTAAGTACTTCGCAACCGGTTCTGCACCTTTCATCTTCATTTGATCGAGGAACTTCTGGAAGTCGAACTCCTTCTCTTTATCCTTGTCCTTGTCTTTTTCCCTCCGTATTCGGGCACCACCTGGTAGAGGAGACCCGTCTCGTGATGGATCCGGCGAGCCATCGGTACTATTGGAGGCAGAAATTCGCGGAGAACCGGGCAGGGAGGGATTCCGTCTCTGTCGGGCGGCGAAAGAGGATATTGTCGAGGGAGAAGGTACGGAGGTGGCGGTGTCCATCGAGCGCGGTCGTTCACGCTGACCGCCGCGGGTAAGGGGGAGAGCGAAGGTGCGTGCTAGGGCGGTGAGAGAAGGGAATGGGGAGCTCGGCAGGATGGAGGACGAAGGTGAAGTTGAGGGTATTTCGTCGAGCGTGGGGAGATCCAATGCGGCTGGCGGATTCTTCGGTGGTGGGGGAGGTGGATGGCCTTCTGAATGTGTCCAAGCATCCCGGGCGTCCCTTTCCTCTTGGTTTGCGAGAGGATCGAACTCCTGCAATACCTCATCCGCGGCTTTGTGGTGTTGGGGAGAATCTTCGTCAGGTCGAACGGGTGTAGCGAAGCCGGAGGGCGTTGAAACGTCGTATGCGACTATGGGTTGTGCATGCGGCGTTGTATCGGTCTGGATGTCCGGATTTGGGGTGGTTTGCCATGGGTTGGGCTCCGGTGTACCGATTGTATCTGACGCGTTCTTCGGGGATGATATCTTCAGCTCGTCCAGTGTATCTTCGATACCCTGTGTATTCGGAAGCTCATGCGAGATAGCGTGTTCTTGGTCCATGATGAACGACGATGCAGGTTACGATCATGTGGATTGGTCGGATACTTGGCTCCAGTCGTCCTGTCCAGGCTGCGCGCTGCGGAAAGCAGCGTCTAACCTGACTTAACCTTGAGTATCAAACGGCCTAGATCGTTAGCTTGTCCGTATTTTCGGTGAAATACGCCGATGAAGGACGAACGGTGCCGGTACACAAACAGATGTTTGAGGCAGGAGACAAGGGAATGGCACATGGTGGTCCGTGGAGCATTTCGCGTCGTGCGACGGAGCGAACGCCGACTTCAACCGGAACCTCCATCTCCACCGTCGAGGATCTCGGCTGGTATGCACCATATTTCCTCTACGCTAGGCAGCATTTTGGATTGGTATGGAACTTCATCCAGACCTCCTTCACCATGCCACTCATCCAAGGACAGACGACTGGACCGATCTGACTGAGCTGCCGATTACCTTTTCTTCCGCCTAAGCTGCCATCCTTGCTTTCTCCGAAAGATATCATACGCATGATACGCATCGTATACGCAAAAATATAAACTGTATACAATATCCCTATCCCAGTGGGATGGACCGCGATTCCGGAGATCCAAGCTCACACGACTGCGCTCAACCAGCTGATCGTCCCATCCTCAGGCTATCTATTGAATCCCTCTTGGAGGTTGCGCTTACCCGTGACCCCAATGCAGCCATCTGTTTCGCAGGCGACCTATTCATTTGCTCATCGACATTCCTCGTACTTTTTCCGCGTGGACGATTCCTGCTGCAGCTGCCGACCTTACCTTTGCACTAAATGTCAGAATCTTCATAGGCGATGTTTGCTTGCCAACTGCTCTTTGATGCTCATTTTGTTGCATATTCTTTGTGGCTCGAGAGCTGCCCGCTCGGACGATGCGGCGCGTATGTTCACACGTCCATCGTACTCCGCAGGGCTGACGGTATGCATTGACTAGGAGCTTGTTTAGATCGGGTGACAATCGTACGCATTGCATTGACCATTCTTCCTGGAGGATTCGAAGCATGCTCCCGCAGAGGAAGGATCGAAAAATATCATATCGCCTGGCATGCAGTTTGTGGACTTGGTGCTTCCCATTCAGCGGCATATCCTTCTCTATCCTCATCCCAGGGTTGGCAGCTTCACACAGCCATTGGAAGTCGAAACGATGAGTACCCTCTCGCGCGCTGCGGGAGAAGGAACTGCTGCCATGCCTGAGCTATCGAGTGCTGTTGAAGAAGAAGAAGCCAGCGCGATGTGCACGTCTCGATTTGTGTACTTAAGCTTGCCTCGCATCGTTGCATGCCCGATGCTGGCCAGCCCTCGCACCATCGTCTCTAGACCACAAAACTACCAAGAGCGTACCGGTGTCTCTTCACAATGGTAGCCGACGAACTTGACGCGACAGTACTCACGGACAGCCAGTCTGCCGATAACCCTACAACGGCTGCCTGGCCTTTCGACGATAGCGACGCAGATCTGATTATACGCTCCTCCGATGGAGTTCAGTTCCACGTCCTTCGGAAGATCATGTCGATCGCATCCCCCAATTTCAAATCTCGCATACAGGCACTCCCATCTATCTTGGATGGAACCCCGATCCTGGAGATCCCGACGCCAAGCGCGACGCTGGATCACGTTCTGCGATTCTGCTATCCCGTAGAACCCCCCGCTTACTCTAGCATCGAGGAGTTCGAGCCTGTCCTAAAGCTTGCGCTAGCCTACGAGCTCAAGCTCGCCATCATCATACTCACGGAACGCCTGCGCACGAATCTCAACGGCTTGACGTGGGATGCGCTTGCAGTCTACGCATGTGCATGCAGACTCTCCCTTACCGAAGAGAAACGTCTGGCCATGCATCTGCTACGCGGCAGATCCCCGGAAGATCTAGACAACGCCATGTTCGATGATATCCCTGCAACGGACTATATAAACCTCCTCAGATACAATCGCAATCCATGGTGCGACTCCTTTGACGCCGATAATGCAGTTCAGGAGGGCGCCGTCAGCGTTCCGGCAATTCGGCCAGCGCACCACCCCTTCGACGATGTCAACGCAGATGTCATCCTGCGGTCCTCGGATAACGTCGATTTCCGCGTCCATAAGTTGATTCTGTCGCTCAGTTCTCCGTTCTTCCGTGATATGTTCACTCTACCGCAAGCACCACTGGCGGATGCGAAGGATGATCCAACGGATCGGCCGGTGGTGCATATGATGGAAGATCATGTCACGTTGGACGACATTCTTCGGCTCTGCTATCCCCTTACCTCTCTGACCTCTATTAAGAATTTTGATCGGGTGTATAGCGCCTTGAGTGCGGGGATGAAGTATGACATGCTGCCAGTGGTCGAGTTGTTGCGCCCCCTGCTCCGCGGTTGTGCAAAGGCAAATCCCGGAGGCGTTTACGCGATCGCAAGATCCTTGGCTCTCGATGATCTCGCTCTCGCAGCCGCGAAACTGGCTCTTGAAAAGAGTCTTCCCGAGCTGGAGGTCTCTCCACAATGGCGACATGTCTTCGCGGGAGAATTCCGTCGGCTTCAGCATTATCACGCTGCGTGCGGCGCGTCAGCTGCAGATGTCACTGCGTGTTCCATTGGACAGGCACCTAGCTGGTCTTCACAGAGCACACAGCGGTGGATGTACCACGATTGTATCTGCGGGTTCACCAAGAAACATAGAAAGAAGCTCTTGTCAACAGCTTCTGGTTGGGAAGACTGCATGTCGAAAACTGCGGACCAACTGCGGATCCGCCCCGCTTCACCTGCCTCCGTCACAACACTCGCGAGCCTATGGAATAGCGTGATTGACACAGAGTCGTTCAATTGCGTTGCTTGTCGAAGCAGCCTGCCAACGTGTCTTGCGGAGATGCAGACATTCTGCACAGAGATGACAGCTGAGATACAGCGCAGACTGGACCGAGTACGTATACGCCGATTATATATTGATTCGTGCATTAGCTCACTCGTCTTCATGGTGTAGATTCCTTTTCCTCCCGATACATCAAGCACGCAGATGGCACGAGAGCCGCGCCGATACTACCGTTACTAACTTGGCATCTGTTACGAAAGAATCACTAAAGATGCCGTATGCGCGCTGCAGGCCTCGCAGGGCTGCCTTATAGCGACCGTGTATATTGGTATCTTGAGGTATAATATGCAATGGCGAGGTGCAGTTGATGGACGAGAATGCTGTAGATCGCGCTTTCTCGTCTTAGGGACTACGTGTCGTTTAGGTCGGGGCTGCCATCCAGAATTGTCCGATCAAATGGCTCCCGCGTTGTAACAAAGGCTCGAATAGCTTTTGCGTCTTTGCTCTCGATTCAGGCGAATTTCCCTTAACTGTTCCATCCGCTTGATCAGGAGGTCGGAGATTTTGGCCCATTCTATGGATGAAATACCCTTCGTTTCTGTTTGTTTCTGAGTGTCTGGACGAGCCTACCTCTCTCCGTCAGTGCTTTCCTTTGCTTCACCAACGTCTCTTCGCGCAGGAGGTAGACTGTTTCAGGATCCGCGATTTCTTCTCCCCAACCCATCTTCGTCAATCTTTCCATAATTCTACGGTGCACGGTAAGCGTCTTGGCACCAATGACGATATCCCGGACCCACTCTGTATACCTCTGCTGACGGATCGCAGCAAGTTCTGTCGCACGAACAGTCGCCCGAAGGTCCGACCATTTCTCGCAGATAACGGCATGCTGTACGCGTCATAGGTGAGAAGTCCCGATGAGGAGCGGTCACGATATACCTCCTCGATACGCTGCAGCCGTTCCTTTTGTTCCCGCTCCCATCTGACGAGCCCCACCATGTCTGGGAGGCGTTTCGTGCGCTCCTTCTGAAAATCGTCGTGATCGGATTTGAGGCATTGATAGTACGAATGACCCGCACAATGCACGACTGTCGGCGTTACATTGGTAAGCATCGAACGGATTGTTACCACAATTTCTTACCCGTTGTGCGACGAGGTACTGGTATTGCATTCTTGGTCGGGATAATGCGTATTCTATTCTGACATGAGCAAAGTATGCTGACGAGCTCGTCTTAACGTACTCGTCATTACAAGAGGCGCATGTACGGCATCGCAATCGCCAATCAATCTTGCGTATATTGGGACGGTTGCAGAACTAGGACTCCGTCAGCAGCTGAAAATTGCAGAAACTATACGCCATCTCACCGAGCATAGTGGCGCGAAGGCAAGACGAGCATATTGAGCCTCATTCATATCCGGAGGTAGACCAGGCATGTCCGGGACGTTGGCGAAGGCGGACTTCCATATGAACACGGAGGAGCGACTCATGAGTAGCGAGTTGAAGTCTTTGGATGTCCAAGAGAGGTACAGAATGTCCAACGGCTCCAAATGCGAAAAAATCTACACGGAGCTGGTAAGCACGACGCCACATGAGGAGGGCCTTGAGCGGTGTTCGAACGCTCGCACCTCCGCCATAACGTCAATCGGAAGCATCACAAGTCCTGCAAGCCGGCCTTTGACCTTCATTCGCTTCATCTTCTTCTGCGGTTTTTCTGGTTCAGCATCGTCGTCATCTTCGGTTCTGCCAGCGCACGCCCTTCGGCGTTTACTTCGGCGCAAACTGGTAAAGGTCAATACCGGTGCGTGATAGGTATCAGATATGTTTACTCACTTCATATCAATCCTTGTTGTGTTCAGAGAAGACGTTGCGTCGATATTTCTGAACGTCCTCCAGGCGCGAAGGTGTAACCCCTGAAAACGCGTCGCGTTCAGCGCGGGATCCACCACGTGCCTGGGGGTGGCACGTAAGGGCCTGTAACCTGTTCACCCACTGCCGTTTGCGCCCAGCCTCAGCCCGTTTCTGGCGACATCGGTGCTGCTGTACAAGTTCCATCATAACAGGACTGAGCAACGACCTGTCTCATGGCGAAGTCGATGACACGGCCGCATGCTAAAGCCGCCCGACGGGTGAAGGTTTCATGGCCGTTCAACGATCCGAATGCCGATCTGGTCCTTCGCTCCTCCGATGGCATCGAATTCTACGTCTTCAAGAACATCTTGTCTATCGCATCCACGCCTCTCAAGTCTCGCATCGAGATCCTTCCGCCCGTTGCGGAAGGGATCCAAACCCTAGAAATCCGGTTGTGTAGCACGACCCTAGATCAGCTTTTGAGGCTCTGCTATCCAGTCCTGTCCCCACGCTTCTCCAGTGTCCAGCAGATCGAGCCCGTGCTGAAGGCCGCGATCACCTACGATGTACACGCAGCTATCGATGTGCTCGTTGAGAGCCTCCGATTGAACCCATTTCCGTGGGATCCTCTCCAAGTATATGCATGCGCATGCCGTCTTTCCCTAGCTCCTGAAGAACGTATAGCAGCAACGCTGCTGAAATCTAAAACTATCGAGGTCATCGACACCGATGTGGTTGACGACATCCCAGCAGTTGACTACATACGGCTGATCAAATACGTCAGCATCAAGGATGCAGTGTTTGATGAATTGCCTTCCCTGCCTCTCGAGGATTCATGCACCGAATCGCCAGTCGACATCCAACCCCGCACGGCATCCCCTCCATTCGATGAGGAATCAGGTGGCGACGCCATCCTACAGTCCTGCGATTCGATTCGGTTCTACGTCTACAAGGCCATCTTATCTTTAACCTCACCCTTCTTCCGTGACATGTTCACATTACCGCAATCTGAGGACGTGAACAAGGAGACGCCGGTGGTCTGCATGGCAGAACACAGCACAGTCCTCCATGACCTTCTTTCGTTGTGTTATCCTCCGCACACTACGAAGCTCGCTTTTACAGAAGATATAGGGAGATTGCGTGATGTGTTATCCGTGGCCCAGAAATTCGACATGCAGACCATCATTTCGATCTTGCAGGATCATCTCTCCCGTCATGCACAAATTGATCCTGGCGGGGTGTATGCCGTCGGGAGATCGCTTGGTATCCAGGACCTTTCAGAGGAAGCTGCGAAGCTATCTCTGCGATTGATTATCGAGGAAGTGGAGGGTTCTCCTTACTGGCGATACGTTCTCGCAGCAGAATATCGGCGACTGCGGCGTTATCACTTCGCATGCGGCGTGGCAGGTCAGTACGTTGCGATGGTCCAGGGTGTGCCCAGCTGGTACTCCTTAGGATCAGAACGCTGGTTGGGCTGCTGCGTATATCCTGCGGCGTACATGTCGGACAGACGGATGATGCTACGAGATCGACCCGGCGATCCTGCCATTACAAGTTTCGAGCAGTTCTTGCGTCACGCGGCATCCCAAACAGATGGACTGTGTCGGAGATGCTCTTCAGATTTGGATAAGATGCAAGTGTTTTGCAATGACTTCGGAACAGAGATACATCGACGAATTGACGAGGTGCGCTGCGTTATGCGGCATTTGTGTCGCCGTGTATTATACTTATGATCCCTGTCCCGCAGGTTCCGTTGTCCGGATAAGAGAGCATGAGATCAATGCGGTTGGTCATTGGTGTGTGTGGGATTTCATGGTGACGCACAGCTTAATCCAGTCCGGCCAAGTGCCTAGAGTGCGTGTCTCGTCTGGCGTTCAGCGAACGGGATCTGGCAGACTTAGAAAAATTACTGGATTGATCGTACGTCTGAACGATGATACATAACTAGGCATAGTACAGTCATACCTGCGATGCTACGAGGTAATGGTATATGCGGAGTTGTACCAATTTGATGTCGAGTGGGGGATCCTGCTACCTACAAATACATTCACTATGCTTGACTGTCCCAAGACCCGGGAGGCCGAATATATATATGAACGCCCCCACAATCGGGTTCTGGGCAGTGAGTTGAAATAACCCGAGCTGGACTTAGAAGACGCGTTCTGAGCAAAGAAAACGGGATCGATGTATCGTCCGTAAGGGGCTCACTCCGTAGCTCGATATCGCCGAGTCCACTCGCTCCTGCAGCAGAGCAGAGAACTCAATCAAATGCGCGTGCGCATGCTCCGCGCACGTCCCGCACTTGCTCGCTGCCCGCACCGCGCTCCGAAACGCCGCGTTGTCGCCGATATCCAGCGGCCTTTCCTCGAGCGCGACTGACATATATCCGCGAGGTACTGCGTGGTCTCCAGGATGGGTCCTCCGTCGCCGGGCAGCTCGCACACGTCCACCAGACGTAACGATCGGGATCGTCCAACCAGAGCCGCGTTTCCCGCTCGCAGGGTGCCCACACCGGGTACCGCAGCACGTTTCGCACCGCCCGCGAGCACGCCCAGTGGTACTCCTTCAGGCATTTCCGCGCGTGCGGGGTCAGGTATCCCTGCACCAGCGGCTCGTCCTTGCTCGCGTCGATGGTGTCGACGTCCAGGCGGAGCAGGCTGCGCACCGAGGCCCGCGCGAGGTCCGGCAGGTGGTGGTGGTACGCCAACGCGTAGATCGTCGCCGGATCGCGCTCGACGAGGCGGAGGACGCTACCGCCCTGCGCGCTGCGCTCGATCGCGCCGAGGACCGCGCCGAGCATGTCGTACTTGTCCGCGACCTCGAGCATGGACGCGAGCAGGCCCGTGCTCGAGATGCCCGCGAGGACGCGGGCGTGGCAGCACCGGAGCACCGGGCCGAACACGTCCGCGCGCTCGGACATGGGCACGGCGGGCAGGTCGTGGTAGATGAACTCGCCGCGGTGGGTGTGCGTGTCGGGCGATTGCGGGAGGAAGAAGAGCGAGGCGGCGGAGAGCGCGTGGCGCGACATCGGAAACTGCACGCCATCGGAGGACTGCAGGATCACGTCCGCCGTCGCCCAGTCGACGATATATCCGAACTTGTCGAGCTCGTCATCGGTCGACGCATTGCTGTTGGGGTTTTCGACTGTGCGTGACAAGAGGACGAGATCGTTAAGCTGGAGGATTCGGAGTACAAGATGGCCATGATGGATTGACGCACCCCAATCCCAAATCGCATGTTATATGCATGCGCCTGGAGAGTTCGAAGCTGTCGAAGAGCTATACAGTACTTGCAATGTTATGGCGCAAGCCAAGGGCATAGCCAGTTGCCGATCAAGGATTCACATCGCCAAGTACGTCAAGCCTGCCGCGAGCTATAATCTCGTTCTCGTTCCCGACTTTGCGGGCAGAAAAGAATGCGCATATGATGGAGGTGGAGGCAGCATGAGATACGGGCCGCGGGAATTCCCGGAATTCGAACCACACAACAGGCGCGCTTTGGAAACTTTCAGCTTCTTCCAATATCGTTCAAGGCATCTTCAGCAGCATATGTATAATACCTGCACAGTATCGCTCAATGCTCAGGCAGCATAAAAATTTATCAGAATACCAACGTCGGCTCCGTTGCCTGTCTTCCGGTCTTGCCCCGGCGGGCACATGACGCCGCCAAGTGTGCCTGCAGCATGCCAACTGCAAGTTCATCTGCGCAAGCTGGCTACCTCCCTTGATTTAGTGCGGTCTCTTGTATCTACCTCGCACCACGGGGCGCCCGTACTCACTTGCGCGTGGTAGACGCGAACTCGTTTCAGAAAAAGCCCCGAACATCACGTCAGGGCCGTGTTGGAAGTCGTTGCTCACTTGACCGGCCGAGCATGACGGACATTCGTCCTGCCTCTACCCATACACACACCGGCGCTCATATTGAACGAAACCTGAGCGACCTACATAGTGCCCGCCGCCTTTGTCTTTCCTTGGCCCTGAAATCGCCCCTCGAACCTCTCGAGATGCGCCTCTGGACATTTGTGGCAGTGCCGTTATCGCGAAACTCAACGGGATCAACATGGGGGCCCGGGCCGGGGGCGGGACAGAAGGTCCCGCCTATGCTTCCTGCGTGACCTCAGAAAACGTACGGATGCAGACGAGTATAAATCCCCGCGAGTGATAAAATATACCCCACGGGGTGGTTAAGCAACTCTGTTCAGTGCGATCTTCGTCTTGGTGTTCTTTGCAGCGCCTTCCACCTTCTTCTAGTCGGACATCGGAGCTCTGTTGAAGACGCAACTTTAACGAGTCGCGGCTTGCACAGGTGATCAAGATGGTTCTCTCCCCCAAGGTGCGCTATCAACTTGTTGTATGTTCAACACGATACTGATGCCCACGCTCCCAGGTATACACCTGGTTATGCGGCCTCTTTGCTGCATTGGGCTCGGTGACCTTCGGATACGACTTGGGTATAATAGCTTCGGTCCTGGTGCGTTTTTCTTCTCTTGTGCCTGGCCGTCGACGCTGATTATCCTGGCTGTCAGCCGTCACCGAACTTCCTTGACACTGTGGGCCATCCTAACGACACCCAGCTCGGTTTCATAACCAGCTGTCTCCTCCTCGGTGCTTTTGCTTCGTGAGCCTTATCACCGAATTATCCCGGGCGCACCTATCTGACTTCGGTCCACCAGGAATATCTACATCGGTAGTCTTGCCGATCTGGTCGGTCGACGTCTGTCCATTCTCGCTGGATGCATTGTCTTCCTTCTCGGCGGTGCGATCCAAGTGAGCGCTCAGAACATCCACTACATGTACGGAGGAAGGTTCCTCGCCGGAATGGGCATCGGCATGCTTGCCATGCTCGCGCCGCTATACCAAGCCGAGATTGCCCACCCTTCGATCCGAGGAAGATTGACGACGCTGCAGCAGTTCATGCTCGGAGTACGTTCCTGACTCATTCACTTGACCACCCGCAGGATCTAATGTTCAATTGTTCAGATTGGCTCTTTCGTTGCAAGCTTCATTGGGTACGGATGCTACCACGGCATCTCTGGTCAGGCCCAGTGGCGCATTCCCCTTGGCATTCAGCTTGTACCCGCGATCCCGCTGGCCATCTTCATCCTGTATGTTCACATTTCCTTCTTTGGGCTATTTCTCAAGCTAACGCATAAACATGACACAGTCTCCTTCCCGAGTCTCCTCGGTATCTCGCGATGAAAGGCCGTGATGACGACGCTCTTCAGAGTAAGTACTCTCAACTGTTGTCATTGCTGAACGCTCTCATGAAAGTGCCCCCAGTCCTCGCTCGTCTTCATGCTCACGGAGACACGTCCGATCCCTTCGTCGTTGCCGAACATCGCGAAATCCTTGATCAGATCGCTCTCGAAAAACTGGAGACCCGGAACGCATGGCATCAGCTGTTCTTCATCCCTTCCAACTTCAGGCGACTGTTCCTCGGTGTCGCGATACAATTCAGTGTTCAGATGACCGGCGTTTCCGTCATCCAGTATTACTCGCCAACGATCTTCGCTAGCATCGGCGTACGTCTGGTATTCGTTTTTGAAGACATGATATACTAACGTGCGACGCTATCCGTAGATCGACACCTCAACGACTCTTGGCTTGCAGTCCGGGAATTCGGTCATTGCTCTCATCGGGGAGGCGCTCTGCGTGATGTACATCGATAAGTTTGGTCGCCGCCCGGTGTATGTCGCTGGGAACGCCCTCTCTGGCTTCACCTTCGTCATCGGTACCATCATCATTGCTCTGTTCCCCGCGGGCAGCAACAACCCCAATGCGTCCCGTGCTTTCGTCTCTATGACGTGGCTTGTGAGTGTTCCCGATGCTTCTGAGATGTAGTTCGCTTGATCAAAATCTCCCCAGTTCAACCTTGTGTTCTCGGCGTGCATTGGACCGCTGTCATGGGCTGTCCCCGTCGAGATGTTCAATAGCGCGACGCGTGCCAAAGCAACTGCTATAACCTCGTCCGCCGCATGGATCTCAAACTGTATGTACCTCACGATTCGCGCTGCTGGACACCACTAAGCTGAGACCCTCGTGCCATGCCAGTCATGATCGCCCAAGTTACGCCCGTTGCATTCAACAACGTCGGCTGGAAGTTCTACCTCGTTTTCGCAATCTGCGGCTTCAGCAACGCCCTCTTCTTCTGGGCTCTCCTACCCGAGACTCGTGGCATCCCGCTCGAGGAGCTCGACGCGTATTTCGAGACCGTGCCGCTCCTTGTGCCGGGATCCGTTGGCGCGACTGGGTACGACGCGTCGACGCGCGAGAGGGAGCTGGCGCAGGGGAGGGTGTTTGTGCACGGCAAGGAGGACCTCGAACGCGGCGCGTCGCCGGAGAAAGGACAGACACAGCAGGCCGAGTATGTATGAAGGTCGGTCTGAACGGTACATACAAGATCTCATTACGACCACCACGAATCCCGTACGCAAAATGTCAGTCACTGTATATGATAGACACTTGTATCTTTATGACATTGCATCATTGTCCACTACCCGTGCTTTTTGTTGGCCCCCATCAAACACCGGTTTCAGTCCAGCTGCTGACGGTCCGGGTCGGACCGACGTCGTCACGACGGCGCGCCGGTCTGTGCGGACCGAGTATCCTTGGCCTTACCACTTGACCACCGCGTCGCGCATCTATCGATGTCGGTATTTTTCAGCATGGACAAAACCATTCATTACACGGGCTCCGACATATCGAGCTTCACATATCTCCTTCGACCGTAGAGCTCGCACTAGACCACGATGAGCCAGACTGTACAACCAGCTATAGACGTGTTTCCATCCGCGACGATCTCGCCGGTTTCGCCGTACCTCTTCTCTGGCTTCTTGGAGCACCTCGGTCGCTGCATCTACGGTGGCATTCTCCCTG
This sequence comes from Punctularia strigosozonata HHB-11173 SS5, assembly GCF_000264995.1. Taxonomy (NCBI): domain Eukaryota; kingdom Fungi; phylum Basidiomycota; class Agaricomycetes; order Corticiales; family Punctulariaceae; genus Punctularia; species Punctularia strigosozonata. Next base: position 278,048 of record NW_006767453.1, read on the forward strand.
CGGGACCTACGAACTTCCCCCACACGCCACGCAACCCGTGCCCGAAGGACCAGTTCACGGAAACACCGAAGGAGCTGCTGACAAAAGACGGTTTCCGCAAGGACGTTATTGAGCTGCTACGCGATGAACTGCGAGTTCCGTTGGTGCGTTGGCCCGGAGGCAATTACGTTAGCTCGTATCACTGGGAGGATGGTGTTGGGCCGAAGGATCAGAGGAAGAGGCGGCCGGAGCTTGCTTGGGGAGGAGAGGAGAGCAATCAGTTCGGGACAGACGAGTGAGCGACACACTCTGCTTTGCTTGCATGATCTAAGCTCTCTTCAGATTCATTGCGTGGTGTCGAGAAACGAAGATCGAGCCTTACATCATCCTGAACATGGGTACGGGTACGCTCGAGGAGGCCTTGCGATGGATCGAATATTGCAACGGTACCGGTGACACGTGAGCGCGTTTCGTTGTTTGCTGAGATTACCGTTGACTCGCCTTCTACTAGATACCATGCCAATCTCCGTCGGAGGAACACCGGACGCGATGAGCCGCACAATGTAAGACATCCTCCACAATGCATTTCAATTTTTTTGACGACTTCTCAGGTGAAATACTGGGGTCTTGGCAACGAAGTCTGGGGTGAATGGCAGGTGGGCCAGCAGACCGCGGAAGCGTACGCGGAGAAAGCCCGGCAGTGGGCACACGCCATCCGCCTCATTGATCCCACCATCAAGCTCGTCGTATGCGGACAAACCGGGCTAGATCAGTGGGACTCGGTTGTCCTAGACGTTTTGGCAGATAAGATCGACTTGACTAGGTGCGTATACGAGTCTATATAGTTGACGGACTGGCTGACGAAGGTTTCGTTGATGGACAGCTTGCACCTCTACACCGGCTTCGGCCCCCGCGACCGCACTCAGAAAGAGAAGGAGTACGGACGTGGCGTCTACGGTCCAGATGCTGCGGAATATTCTATTGAAATTTGTCGGGGTCTGATCAACAAGGCGGTCAGTTTCGACTATCGCGCGGGTAACTTGGCTATGACTGACTTACGTCCCCCCTGCAGAGGGTAGCTAAGAACGTTAGCAAACCTATCAAGATTGCCTTCGATGAATACGGCGTTTGGGATGAAACTGTTGGTCAGTCTCGCCTCCTCCCGAAAAGGTTCCACCTCCTAGACCCTTCGATAGGCACACCCGAAAATGGACTGGAGCAATACTATAACTTTGCCGATGCACTTGCCATGGCATCGTGGCTCAACGTTTTCGTTCGGCAGTCCGACGTTGTCGATATCGCTTGCATTGCCCAGAGCGTTAACGTCATCTCACCATTGATCACCAGGTGAGCATCATAGTTACTTGACCCATTCTGATTGACGTCCTTTCAGCGCTACTGGCTACTTCAAGCAGACTATATATCACCCTCTCCACCTTTTCTCCAAGTACATGCGCGATGGCGTCGCTGTCAAAGTCCAAGTCGATTCACCAGCCTTCGCGGGAGAGACCCTCCCGCAATGGATTTCCCCTATCAAAGGACAACCCAAGGATCTCGACGTATCTGCCGTTCTCTCCTCGACCGATGGCAAGAAGACGCTGAGCGTAGCAGTGGTCAACCGCAGCGAGTCTAAGAGCTACGATGTCCCGCTCAGGATCGCATTTGAGACCGTCACGGACGTAGAGGTGCACGAATTGTGGCACGAGAATGTGCAGGCCAGGAATGGGTGGGGCAAGGAGGAGGAGGTCAGTGTGAAAACGCGAAAGGCGAAGTGGGAGGGCAAGTGGACGTTCAGGGAGCACTCCTTCACGCTGCTTATTCTGCATTTGGCTTGATGGCTTGAACGGACCTTAACCTCACACATCATTCGCGCGCTGTATGTATCCGGTCTCTAGATATATGACATAGACGCCGATTGAGGGCAAACACCGTGAGCGCCTAAAACAGCGTGGGACAATGCTCGATTGCATTCCGGTGATCTCTTCTGCACCCTTGATGACCCATCCAGTGCATCTCCTGCATATGCATCACAATGCACGATACAATACAGGTGTGCGTCAAGATACGTTGTGGATGCACGTAAGTATAGCTGATTGACGGCCATGGATGCGAAAAAGGTAAGTAAATTCAAACGTCTTTGGACTCGATATGGGAACTGAATGTCCATCTCTCCGTGGATCCAGCTATCACGGAGAGTAAAGTAGGTTAAGCAGTTCCAGCTGTTTTGTATCATGCATCACTCAGTGAGTGTATAAAAGATTCACAACTTTCAAAATAAAGATTTTCGCTCTCATATACATCGCAATAGCACCCTTGAAACTCCATCATAGCAGTCTATACGGCTTCAGAATCACGTCATGATCTGTGAGTAAAGGGATGGTCAGTGACCGCCTTCCGGGATCTTTTTTGTAGGAGTGCACCTTCTGAAGGCATCCTGACCTGTCGCAGATTGATGAGCTTCCACGATCGCAACCGTAATGGGGGACACGATCTTACCTCCGTTTAGCAAGAGCAGCTGGCAGAGCAGCTGGCTTGGGCAGCCTCCCCGGGAATGATGAGGATGGCCTTGGGCGGAGTGGTGCCGCAGCTGCAGCCGCACGTCTGGTCAGGGCCGATGCTGGCGACGATATGGGTCGGCTCAAGGGTGACCGGGGAGGGGGTGGCAGCAACCAGACCCAAGGCGGCGAAGATGACAGCGGTGCAAGTGAAAAACTGCATGTTGTTCGATGAGGTGGGCTGGAGGTGGTTGTTGCGAATGCTGAAGTGAGCTTGCTGGATGTATGGCTGACGACTTGCCAGCTTTTATACTCCACGGTCACCCAGGATACCCCGACGGTCGCTTGATCGTACCTGCCGCCCGGATGGTGGTGTTGTCGAGCTGGAGACCACATGGCCGGCTGCGATGCAGCGCATTAGTCGGTACGCGCCCTGTTCAACGTGCTTCAGGCAACGAAGCCGACCGGTATGATACGAGGAAGCGGTGTTCTGACAGGAGGTGAGCACCACAGGCCCAGATCCCGAACCATGAACGGTATCAATTGATACGTACCGGTCGTCCCAGAATTTAATTGTCATTCTGGGCATTCTTTGTTCGGCCGAGGAACGATGTTCAATCTTCCCGTGGGCGGCGAACTGTTGTCGAAACGGCGCCTCACGGTGATTCAGTGGCTTGTTGCGGTCCTCGCCGTCTCATCTCGCCTGCCAAAGCCCCACTTTGCCGACGGAGGAGTGCCTGTATCCCTAAGGTACTGTCTCGAGGCCATCCTTGTCTATGAGATATCCGCCGATGCTTGTGTCAGCAGACTGACATGGTCTCCATAGATAGAATTTTGCAGAACTCACAAGGCGGCCCGAATGACACGGGGAGAGGAACGGTGATCGTCAGACCACACTGCACCTTGTACCACGCTCGTCACGGACCCAATCGCGCCCTATCCGCCTCCAAAGGTATGCGTTTCTTTTGTTTGTGGTCATTCGCAGACGTGGTATGTCTCGCAATGGCTCTTCCAACAGCTTTGGTCTGCCTGTTTCCATTAACCAATGCTGCCCACTTCTCGATATGCACGTACAGTCAGTTCAACTCAGCCGTATCGCCGACCACTCGGAGTTGTGATCGACCTTGCTGATAGCAGTGGAGTGGCTCTTGATCCCTTACACGCTGAACTTCGCGCGTTGACAGACGGTGCGACAATGGACTGCAGAGAATACAGTCCACTCCCAATCAAGTGATGCTCAACTTCGTCTAAGAATGCCTTCAGGCACGCCACGAAGCACCTGAATGCGGCGCCTCGCGGCGCTCACCCTGATGCACAAACTCGGCAAGAAGCTGGTAACTCCCGAGCTTCCTCGGGGAATATTCGCCGGCATCCTGCCGGTATGATTGCCAATCCGTGATGGCATTGTATGCCGATTTCACAACCATAGGGTCATCTGGTAACGATGAATAGCTCTCATCAACCTCGAACTGGCCGCATCCACTGAGAAAGACCTTACGTGCCTGAATAACGTTGCTTCTTGCCTGATAACCTGGTTTACAGGGCCGGTCTTCAATTCTCATCCTCCCGCAGTGATGTTCCAATCAACATTTGTGGAGAAGATCCCTTCAATTACTCCCGATAAGTTCGCATCGTACCGACACATGTTCCTGCTTTGTCTCGTGCATGTCTAAAAATACCACCACCAAGTCGTAGGAGCGATTAATGAACGAACATCTTTTGTTTGCGAGATGAGAGGACATCATCAACGACTCACATCGGTTAAGGACCACGCGCAGATGGACGGTCCGATATGGAGATGTGCGCATCATGCCATCCTTGTGCTCCCTTCCATCTACAGATTGACAGTCGCATCGGAATCAATCGACCTTGAATGAACTTGAACGAATGCCAAGCCCCCGTTTGCCTCCGTTAAAGTCAGCGCTGAATGAAACATAAGGCGCGTAATAGCGAGAAGCTCATCGGCGGCTCCTGATCATGACAAGCAATCATTGTCGCCCGCACGACCCAGCCGGGCGTGGGTAAATCATGTAGCTGAATGGGTACATATACTCCCACCTCGACCACAATGTGGATACCCTGTATATTCCGTCCGATACTCCGGGTGATTGTATGTGAAAGCCGCTCCAGAGCCCACCTGCAGACTCTGATGAGCGTTGATGCCGGCGAAAGAAAGCATATCTCGATCCTCCTGGTGCGGTCCGGCAATCCAGTCCCATCTCTACGTGGCAATTGATCACCGGGATTCCGGACTGCATATGCATCACATGAGGTGGAGACTCGTGCGAATGAATGCGTGAGTGAATCCGGATAGGTAATCCTTGATATCGTACGCCGTACAGGCATCATCGGGTCGTGACCGCCGCTTGATTGTCGAGGCATGCATGTCCTTCTGTAATTTCAACAGGATAAATGCTGCCGGCACACACGGACATCAGGCTTGCGCGTCGAGTACGCCCGGAAAAAAGGTTCGTATCGCGGTGAGTTGTGTTCCTCAAGCAACAAAGCCGTGCGCCAGCCGGAGATGGCCAGCATCCTCGTGCTCGGCGGAAGATCGGGAGCGGACGTTGGTTGGACGATATGCTGTCAGCCAGCATCCGTGATATGATGAGCGGCAGGGCAGCTGTGGAAACGAAGCAAGAGAGAACTCGGAGGCGGAAAAGCAGCAGTCATGCGCTTGTTGCGAAGACGAGGAAGAAGAGCAGTTGCTCAATCGTGTTCACCATTATATGGCGCGCCCAAGAGCTGTCTTTGCGTGGCAAAATATGCCGCAATGACGCTAGGACATGAGCAATGAGTACACAGCGGCATTTGGGATCCGATTGATGGCTCAGCTAAGGCGCATACATGATTACGATCAGCCAGCTTTGTATTCAAGATACTCATTCACGACTACGCATCCCTATGGAATCGACAGTCGGTCGAGTTGGGCAGTTGCCAAAAGCGTGAACGCCTGAACGCCATAGATCGTTGTCGTGAAGTTAGCTTGACTCCGTCAGTCATCAGTACGACCCGAGGAGTAACGGCAAGGCTCTACAGAATGTCAAGGCTCTACAGCATTGACGTCGACTCTGTAGCTGTAGTTCCGGCGCAATGACGCGCGATGCAAGACGATTGTAAAGCCGCAAACTGGATCAATTTGGCTCAGCGCAGATATTTCGCCACGTGGTCTTCACCTGAGACAGCCCCTAATTCCATGAGACTCACCTTCGACTCCTGCGCCAATATCGTCACGAAGCTTGGTCTTCCATACATAATGACCTTCATCGTGGATGCGGACTACCCGTTCAACAAGCAAAGCGCCGACATTATCTTCCGCACCAGTGACCATGTTGATTTCCATGTTCACAAGTGCATCCTATCCGAAGCTTCGCCCCTGTTCGATACGATGTTTACCCTCCCTCAGCCAGGAGGACAACAAGTTGCATCATCAACTCTCCTGCGCGCCGCGCCCTCCGCGGTGGATTGCGTTCAGGAAACCAAACACGGGCGCCCCGTGATCGAGGTCACTGAGACGGCAGCAGGCTTCGGGCTGCTCCTCCGCTTATGCTATCCCTACGAAACACCGAAGACGGACGACTTGGACCAAGCTACGGCGGCTCTCTCTGCCGCAGTCAAGTACGACATGGCTGGCCCGACGAAGCTGCTGGCGCCGCGGCTGCGCGAGTTCGCTGCGACTTGTCCGTTGCGCGTCTACGCATACGCAGTACGTAACGAGATGGAGGAAGAAGCGCGTTTCGCGGCCAGTGCGTCTTTACGACTCGCGATAAAAGACCTGGAGTTGCAACAGGAGCAAGGAGAAATCGAGATCTCGGCTACAGCGTATCAAACCCTCATACGCTACGTCCTGCAATGTCAGACGGAGACTGCGGCTCTCGCGACGGATTTCACTTGGATTCCCGGCTTGCCAGGTCTTCCCTACGAAGTTTATGATCCAATGACAGGGGACACGCGTGCAGAATGGCACGAGGATACCGACTACGAGCCACCCTGGTTTTCGTGCCGGACATGTCCCGCCCACGACGAGAAGGTTCGGGTCAGCAGTTACGAGGTCCCCTTCACTCCGAGGATATGGTTGATATCCCTTCTTGAGAAAGTGCAGAAACGATTGTCCGAGCGGCCGTTTGGAGCAGTCTTCCTCGAATGGCCTTTCCTAGACCAGGCGATCCTTGGATCAGACCCGACGTGTCGTACATGCCGTGATCCTAGGACGTCCGGGGTTTTAAGGGCGTTTGCGAGACACCTTGCGATAGAGGTTGACAGGAAGACGGCTGAGGTGAGTGAACGGATACCGGGCTCAGGGCTAGTAAGATGTTTCTGACCCTTTTTGCATAGATCGCGTCAAGCATGACGTTTTGCTGAAGTCCTTGTCGGACGTTGCACACCCTTTATCTCAACACAAGATCGAGGATTATTGAGACGTTCATTCGTCGCCAGGTTGCTAGAGTCCTACGCTACGAAGGCTGGGGCAGTCTGGAATGATTAGTGAGAAGTAGTGAGAAAGTAAATGTACATTAGCGCATATATAAAACATTCTGCTCGCCTCTACCTCTCAAAGGCAATAACGGTGTACCACGTGGCCTTCCCCTTCAAGCCCCTGTCTCTTCATCCTCACCGCTCGCACTTTTATCATACCACTTGCGCCGATATTTGCCACCCTGGTTATCGTGCTCCTCATGCCCTCGCAATAAGGATTGGCTGGACCTCGGCCCTCACAATCTAATGTGTAGGGTGACGCAACGGTGGATGGCTTAGCTCGGCAAGGCACGGGAGCGATTGTCCGAGCGACCATGCGGGGCTGTCGTCCTCGAAGCGTCCTTCATTGACGGAGCGGTTTATGAGTAATCGATGGACGCCAAGTGCGATACATGCCGCCGTCCTGGGGGGATCGCGAGTTTGAGGGAATTTGCGAGGCTCATGGCGATGGAAGTGGACCGCACAACGGCCGAGGTAAGTCAGCCATCGTTTGCTTCGCCTGCTGAGACGATGTCTAATCGTGTTGTACAGATTGCCTCTGAAATAATGTTCTGCTAACATCTTCGTCACGGCGCAGACACTTCGATTCGTGTTCCGACCCGAGGGTTTCGTTCAATCAACGACGCGTGCAAAGGGCGCCCTACGCGCCAAACCCGTGCACAATAACAAGGCCGACTTCGTAGAGAGGCAGGTTTTCGGCGCCGCGGATGAGGCCGTTGTCTGATGAAGCAGTCGCGCGCACCATGGGGGACGAGGGAGTAACCGAATGGTGAGATACGCAGAATGGTCAGGTATACTGTAAAGTCAAGCTTGAGGATGACGCGGGCGGTGGCAGTGGCACGACGCGCGTCAGGCGCAAACGAGTGGGATCCGGTAGTATAGCGAAAGAACTGTAGATACAGGCAAGTCGGCGTGCAATATATAGAGTTTTGAGACGTCTTAGGGGCCCTAGATAGTCATATCTGAGGGCCTCAGACGCCCTGGGTGGAATAGCACGCGTGATTAGCCTAAACGCGCCCAATAGGGCGCGGCAGATCTTTCATTGCTTGCCGCGGCAGGGCCGCGGCCCGGTACAGTGTTGTAGTCTAATCGGATTACTCCGTTACATCCTTCCCCCCCCAGGAATCGAAATAAAGGTCGGGGAGGAATTATTATATCAATAGCGCGTCATACCAATATTTCAGTATGACTAGAGTACTCGTCGATGGACTCAGGCACTCGCGCTGGGAACCTCGGCCTCGAGCTGAGCTCGATGGTCCTGCAACCACTGAATAGCAAATGCGTGAAGCGGACCTTCGGCTACCGCAGGTTTGACGCCGCAATGTGCCGCGTGCTTGAGGAAGTTATCAATCGTAAAATTATCTACTTCCTCAAATCGAGAAGGTTGCCACATCACGGAGATAGATCCGCCGAGCGTAGTGATCTTGCCGCGGTATTCGGCAGCATGCTCGGCGAAATAATCGCATATGGCGTGCATCGGCGAGTTCCGAATGCGGCGTTCTTGGCCCTTCGCGACGCGCTTCATGCCAATGATCTTGAGTAACAGCCACCCTTCGACATGGGCGCGAGTTGGGGTGCCGTCGACGAACGCGATGCCATTCGGGCGAATTTTGTCGTTAATCTTCAGGTACTCAACCCATTTATCGGTTTCCTCGAGCGCATGGCTAGGCTCGGGGGCATATTTCGATGTCTTCTGCAATTTCTCGCGCCAATTGTCCTCGAGAGCAATCGCATTTTCAAACCATACGGGAAGCGTCCACTTGTTAGCGAATACGCGCCCTTCGGTGGCCGCCCGTGTACCGAGCTCGTTGATTTTCTCAGTATAGTGCTTCACCAGGAATACCGCATACCAGTTCCCCGGTTTCTCCGCCTCTCTCGCGGCTTGTTCCAGCCCCCCCGCATCGGGGATGACGATCTGCTTCTTGATGGCCGATATCTCGGCCCTTGACAGGTGGTATTGGATTTCCCCCGCCCTGCCCTTCCTTCGATAGATCTCTCCCCCTCCAGAAAATGATCCTAGAGGCGCGGGCAACGACATCGGGCGGCCATCAGAGTCGGGCACCCATTGCGTGAAATTGCCCTTGGAAGACGGAGGGGCGCCATATTCAGGCGCGTGGGAGTATGAATCCGGGCGAGTGGAAACGCCCATCATGCTTTCGAGATAGGCGATGCGCTCAGAGAGGCGTGTGATGTCGCGAGCCATATGCGGCAAGTTGATCGCCGGTGGTGGGTAAGGCGCGAGACGCGCGTTGAAGTTCTTCTCAGGACGGAACATGGTCTCGAGTTTGAGCGGTAGTAGCTGAATAGTGCGAGTTGTAAGAGTCCGGTAGTCGTTCGCTGGGCTCAGGCATTCTCGCTGGGTGGTAGCGTACTTTTATACCATTGGGTCCTACCGCCCAGAATATTTTTCCCTCCCGTCCCACAGGAGTTATTCCATGAGGGGTGACGATCGCACCCGGCGGTGCGGGAAGTCCTACAATAGGTTCGCGATTCTTAGGCAGGTCCTCCCACCGATGTACCCCCTGAGCTTCGAAGTATCTGTCAATTATCGCGAGGTCTTTCACATTTTCCCAGGGTTCCCAGGAACTATCTCCAAAAGTCCATCGCACAAGAAATAATGTGGCGTCGTTCTGCCATTCGTGCGCGACAATTTCCTCGGCCTCATATTCGAAATCATCCGGCTGACCGAAATCGTAAAACGCGGCGGGTTCTCGACCCGGGAATCTGGCGTCGTCATTCGCCATGTAACTCCGCAGTTTGGATATGTGGAACCGCGGATGTATGCGGCGCTTCCGCAAATCCTCCGTAAGTTCTAACTCGTATACGCTGATGTCATTCAGCGCTTTCAATATGCGGAAAGGGCCAATGAATTTGGGCGCGAGTTTCCGCGCCCGACGTAACGGTAGATTTATGTTTGCGGTACTGACATACACCAGATCACCTTCCCGATATGGGAGGTGATCCCGGCGCCTTGCGTTGGCATGATGCGCCTGCCGCACCCTCGCTTCGATTATGGCGTCATGCGCCTGTCGTAGACAGTCCGTTGCTCGGATTGCAAAATCACGCACACCCGGCAATGTCTTTTCCGATTGTACTGTATCCAGCATACGCGGCACATATCCATACGTCAGTTCAAACGGCGTGTACCCCGTTGTCTCTGATCGTGATGCATTCAGGGCAAACTCGGCGAGCGGGAGTGAGTCGGCCCAGTCCGATTGATCCGGGCGCACGAATGCGCGTAAGATCTGGGCAATAGATCGGTTTGCGCGCTCAGTGACGCCATCCGTCTGCGGATGAAACGCTGTTGACATCATCAAGCGGGTGCCCATCAGCCGGTGCAGTTCCCGCCAGAATTTAGAATTGAACTTCGAATCCCGATCCGACACGATGTTCTCAGGGACACCGTGCAGTCGGACAATGTCTTTCAGAAACAGGTAAGCGAGTTCGCTCGCTGTAGATTTCGTAGTGCACGGGACGAGATGTGCCATCCCAGTGAGGCGACATATCACTACCCATAAGTAGTCATAACCCTTCGATTTGGGGAATGGCCCAAGGAAATCCATTGCGATCGAGCTCCATGGTCGCGTGGGTATAGGGAGGCTATGTAATAGCCCCTCAGGTTTCTTATTCACGTCTTTCGTCATTTGACACATCTGACAAGTCTTGCAGAATTCGACAACATCGGCCGCTATCTTTGGCCACCAGTAGTGCCGACGGAGATAGTCCTCCGTTTTTCTGGCGCCGAGATGCCCGAGCGCTCTATGCGCCCCATCAATTGCCAATTCCCGCAGTGATCGGGCGCCAAGCTTTCCAATTGGAATACACAGCACCTCGACTCCGTCTCGGCTTTGCATGAACACGAGGTCATCTCGTATTACAAATTGTTTGTGTTCGGTTGGTGCGCTCACGACCTTGCTCATGAGGCTGTCGTGCTTGTATTGTAGCTTTACCGTAGCAATATATTCATCATATTGCCCATAAGTCTGCGGATGGATAGGCCCGGGTGACGCAGATTCAGCCGCGATCGGGTCATCGGTTTGCGGCATGCGGTTGTCCTCCGGTATTACGTCCGGTGCCATCATTTCGGCTTCGATATCACGGCTTTCCACTGCTTCGGGAATTCCCATTGCACGCATGTGCACAATCTCCGCGTTGCGGATCGCCGGTAAGTCCTCCCCTGTGGGATCGATGCGGATGTCCGCAGTCACGTATCGGTAGGCTGCATGCCGATCATTGGGTCGGTCATACTTGTAGTACCTGGATAGCGCATCCGCTACCAGATTGTATTCTCCCTTAACATAGGTAATAGAGTGATCGAATCGGCTGATATATTCCGCCCACCGACGTTGTCGATAGGACATATCCTTTTGAGTTTTGAAAAACTCAAGGGTACGGTGGTCGGTTACAATATGTATTTTCCGACCCATTAATTTGTCCTCCCATTTCAGTAGGGCTTCTAGGATCGCAAGTGTCTCATGCTCGTAGGTAGCATATCCACGCTGTGCATTCGTGAATTTCTTGGACATGAAACCAGCCGGGCGGCACGTCCGCCAGTCCGGGCCCTGACCGTAATAGGCACCGACACCGGTCTTCGACGCGTCGCACACAACCCAGATCGGATCGGGCTTGCCGAAGTTCACCGGTTTGAGAATGGGCGCCTTACACGCCAAGTCCTTAATCGTTCGGAAGCATTTCTCGTGTATCGGACGCCAATGAAACGGCGTTCCCTCACTACATATGTCTGATAGCGGTGTCATGTAAGTTGCCACATTCGGCATGAACTGCGCCAGGTATTGTACAAGCCCTAAGAATCGGGCCACTTCAGTGTAGCTACGCGGTGTGCGCCAGTCGCGTATCTGCTCGAGTTTGTCTTTCTCGGCATGTATGCCCTCATTATCGATGATATGCCCTAAGCATTCCATCTTCTCCGAGTACAAATCCACCTTCTTCTTCGAAAGGTATAACTGCGCTTTTCGCAGAGCATCAAACACGATGCCGAGATGCCGCTCGTGATCTTCGACCGTGTCGGAGAATATGAAAATGTCATCGAGATACACGTGTATGAATATCCCGATGTGATCTCGGAAAATGTGCGTCATGAGTCGTTGAAACGTTGACGGCGCATTGCAATCCCCTTGTTGCATTACATGGGAAATCATGGTACCCATAATGGTTGAAAAGGCTGTTTTTAATTCATCCCCTTCCTCTACGCGTACTTGCTCGTACGCGTCACTCATATCAAGTTTTGACCGATACCGCGCTCGCGCGACATCATTTCTAATTCTATCCTGATCGGGCATTGGCGTTACATCATGTACCGTGTTATCATTCCGTTCTCGGAGATCAAACACGGTGCGCAGCTTCCCGTCCTTCTTCGGGATGCACAGCATCGGTAGTGCGTTGTCTACAGGCTTCCATTCCCACCAGCCAGCGGCGGTGTATTTTTTTATTTTATCTTGTAATAATTTCTGGTACGCTTCAGCGCACCGAGGCCTATGCCCCTTATACCTCGCGTTCGGGTCTATCAAAGGTATTCTATGGTTAACCTCCCGGTAGGGTGGCTTTCTGAGCGGGATATCTCCCGTGATGTCTCCTATGCTCTCCGTCCATTGGTCCCGGAGCCGTGGGATAGTGATCTCTGACACGGTTTCTCGGGCGGCTGATGGGGTTGCGCCATCAGATTCCTGGGCGCTGTTCGCCTTCTCAGGGCGGTCTAGTCCCGGCGGTCCTGGGAAAGGTGTTTGTTTACCCCAGGGCGTCTTCCGCTGAGCCTCCTCAGCCTTTCGATGCTGTATATACGCGTCCTCAAATTCCTGAGGGAACTTAATGTCCTCGATGTCCTCGAGATACACTCGAGCACTGGCGAGTTTCGTTATTTCTGGTGAGCTTCTTTCCCTGATGTCAGGTACGCGAGTATCTAGCGCGTGGGAGCGAGCCGGAGTTCTGGCTCGTGGGCGGTTCGGGTTGGTGCGATGCTTATTTCCGAAAGGAACCCTTCGGTTTCGTCGCCGGTAATGGTCTAGCCCATTTGTCCCTTCCGCCGACTCTCCCCCCTTCCAATTCGGCAGGTATAGCTTCCCCATCGCGTAGTTTTATTGTCCGTCTCTCAGGTATTACCGTAATTCCATGTTTAGCACAGAATGGGAGACCGACCACAGCATCATAGTGAGCGATGTTCGCGACATCGAAATACCAGTTCGTGTTAATGCTTCCCAATGCGGTACGACAATGCCCGCCATGTGTAATTTTCGACTTGCTGCCTTTGCAGCCTAACTTTAATGTAATCGGGCTCTGCAGCTCGAATACATCGAGTTTGCATACCTGCGCAAATTCTGTACTTACGGCATCGGTATTTGATCCGAGATCGAACAGAGTCCAGGCGCGAACACCATTAATGGTCACATAAGCTGCTAGCAGCTCGGTCCACTCCTTCGGGTAACGAGGGCGATGTGATGCGCCGTCGCGATGTAGTCCCGATCTAATCGCCTCATTTACCTCCGTCGGAGGGCTCGGCCTTTTCCCTTTCGGAAATGGTAGCGCCTGTGGGGCGGGAGTGTTATCCTCCCGCGTATCCTCATTATTATCGGCGAGTATAGCACTCATGTATACTACATTGTCGCTGTCGCCGGAGGACTCATAGTCACTGTACTCATGAGCAGCATACGCCTCAGCTGATCGGTCATCGTCCGACGGTTCATATTCGGTCTTGGCGTCTGGAAGCGGCGGTGCGTCGTCTGATGTGACGTCATCAGATGCCGGTGCAGCATCTTCTTCGGCCCGCTCGTCTACCACGCCCATGGTGTTCATGCGCGCCGGTTTAGGGTAATGGTCATATGACATATGCCCCTTCTCAGAGCATAATCGGCATACTACGTTCGCGTGCCGAGGATTCATGGGAGGTTTGAGTATAGTCGCACCGCGCGGCCAGTTGTCAGGTGTTTTCGTAGTATCCACCTTCGTATCTACTTTTTGTGAATCACTATTACCGCCTTCGCGATATCGGTATGTGTCACGTCGGCTTGAGAACCGGTTATCGCCCCGATCCCGGTATTTCCGATCTGTGAGACCGTTGCTTGTGGGCCTTGAGCCGCTCTTCCCGATATGATCTCGGTCTCCTCGCGTGTCCGTTGTTTTGGCACGCGTACTACCCCGAAGCTCCTTGACCGCTTTCAGGGAGTCTTGCGCGAGTTCATATTGCAGGGCGTAGTCACGCATGATCTCGATTTTTGTAAGCCCGACGCGGACTTCCTTATTTGTGACTAAATGCCCAATGTAATCTTCCGGCAGATTCATGAGGAAGTGCTCAGATATGTCTGTCTCCGTGGGCTGTTGAAGCAACCCGTCTGCCGCTTCCATGAGATCATCATAGAACTGCTGTACTCCGAGCTTACGCTCGAATGTTACTTCCTGATACTTCTTACGGGCCCGTTCCGGGCTAAGATTAATAACAAATCTATCAAATAGTTTTATTATAGCGTCCTTGAATGGTACCGCCCTTTCGTATGCGGCGGCGCGAGTTATTTTTTGTTGCCACCACATGCGCGGCTTGGTGTCCAAGTATGACGTAGTGTACGATAATCGCTCATCTTCAAATTGGCTGCCCGACAGTCCGGATAGCCGAAAGTAATTCAAAAGCAAATCGAGCCAGTCGAGGAAGCTCTCAACGTCATCATCCCCCTGCCAAGCCTTCGGCGCTTGTGGTTTGGGGTTCTTTATTTGTGAGTTCAATGGGCGGTGTAAATCCACATATCTATGGAACATTCGTCGAATTCTTCGATGGTATAGTTCTCGCAATGACAATGTAGTCATGTCATCGTTTATGGGTATAAACGACCCTTCGCGCAGTTGCGCATTTTCATGGACTTGTGGGTCCGGATAGGTGTCACTAGGCACGTGGCCGCGCCCGCCTAGCCCTCCTCCAGGGCTTCCTTCCGATCTCCGGTCTCTACGTCCATTTCCACGGTTGTCTCGATTCGGTCGCCTTCCATGTGATTCTCCGTCGTCATTGTCATCGCTAGGGTCCCCTCCCGGAAACCTTCCAGGGTACAGATATCCCCTACTAAGCTGCCTAAATGTCGGCTCATTGCGAGCCCTGGGCGTCGATCGCCGCGATTGTTCGCGCGAATCGCCCCTATTTCTAATTACTTCAGGCATGGTGCTGGCCCTCTGCCGGTTGCTCGGCATGTGTGGAGGCGTTTCATAATCGGCGTACAGGTCGCCATCGCTATCTTCCTCTTTTGGAATGACAGCGCTTTCCCGCGCCTCGGAAGCCTCCTGTTCGGGTCCTCTCAGAAATTCTCTCGGCTGCGCCGGCTCCCGGACTTCCGGTGGGTCGACTGCGCGTTTATCCGCGTCCTCCTGCCGCATTGCGGATAGGACTTGTATGTCGGGGGTCATCGTCGCGACTCCTTTAGATATATCAAACCATTCTGGTTCTCCGATGTCCGCAATTCTATTTTGTTTAATGCGCCGCTTGAGCAGCATGAGTAGCAAGTATTTCTCGCTAAGTTTGTCCTCGGTCATGCGCAGTACGTGATCGATATCATTGACCCTGATCGGACTTTTCCCGCCCTGAATCCACATGGTCTGGGCCAGCTCTTTCAACCCACTGATATCTCCGTTGTCCGTGCCGTAGCCGGCAGGGATGCTGCTTGCGTGAGACTGTACCTCGATCTCTTCCAGTTGACCCGGGAGATCGGTATTCTCGGTTCCCGCAGTTACTACGGCTTCCGCTTGGGCGGTTGCGTTGTCCTGAATAGGGCCTTCCGCTTGGGGCGTCTCACTCACGCCCGGTCGGTTATTTTGGCTTCTCAGCCCATATACACGAGATCGCGTATTTCTACTCATGACCGTGTATCTACAGTCAGGCTATACAATAGTATAGGACACTCAAAAAGATGTAAAGTCAAGCTTGAGGATGACGCGGGCGGTGGCAGTGGCACGACGCGCGTCAGGCGCAAACGAGTGGGATCCGGTAGTATAGCGAAAGAACTGTAGATACAGGCAAGTCGGCGTGCAATATATAGAGTTTTGAGACGTCTTAGGGGCCCTAGATAGTCATATCTGAGGGCCTCAGACGCCCTGGGTGGAATAGCACGCGTGATTAGCCTAAACGCGCCCAATAGGGCGCGGCAGATCTTTCATTGCTTGCCGCGGCAGGGCCGCGGCCCGGTACAGTGTTGTAGTCTAATCGGATTACTCCGTTACATATACTCAATGAGATCACCTGTGTACACACACAAATACGCTGACGTCATTACCAATGAAAAGGGCAAGTTTCTGCCTTTGCCGCTACATTTCGGACCGCCGGCTCGGAAAGCTGTGAACTAGGTTTGCAAAACGCAATCCTCGTCCAACAGCCTCGTGCCGCCGCAGATGCACAGTCTCTTCGACCTGCCCACGTTGAGCTTTAGCCCTTGGATCGTCCAAGATCCTGCTATCACATCCTCCCATTGAACATCCCCAACGTCGTGCTCTCACACACCATGACCTCCGAGCCCGAGATCGTTGACGCGGATCACCCGTTCAACAAGCCCAGCGCCGACCTCATCCTGCGCACCAGCGATAACGTCGACTTCCACGTCCACAAGTCTATCCTTTCCGAAGCTTCACCCGTCTTCGAGACCATGCTCTCGCTCCCTCAGCCCCGGAAACCAGTCGGCCTCGCCCGTTCTCCTTCCACGAAATTCGCGGAACAGATTCAGGAGCTCAAAAACGGGCGCCCCGTCGTCAAGATTCCGGAGCTCAAAAACGGGCGCCCCGTCGTCAAGATTCCGGAGACGGCGGCCTCCCTTGCGATGCTACTCCAAATCTGCTATCCATACAAAGATCCGGATATGAGCGATCTGGACGATACCATGGAAGTCTTAGTGGCCGCGATCAAGTACGAGATGGACCACCCCACCACTGTATTATCCCAACGACTGCAAGCGCACGCCACAACGTCGCCGTTGCGCGTTTACGCTTTCGCTGTGCACCGGAGACTCGAGGAAGAAGCTCGGTTTGCAGCGAGGGCGTCACTTCGCTTCGGTCTGAACACTCTAATCTCTCAGGATGCACCAGAGATGTTCGACATATCGGGCGTTGACTACCAGCGTCTCATGCGTTACGTCGTGCGATGCCAGACCGAGCTTCCCCTTATTACAAAGGATCTCTCATGGCTTCCGAAAGGTCGGCCTTTCGAACAGGAGTCGGGCACTGTGGGCTGGGAGACCGGTAGAGAACCGCCTTGGTATGGGTGCGGTGCGTGTAGGGGCGACTTTGGGGTGAGCGCTTGGTGGGATCCATATCTTGGGTGGGTGCGACAGCGGTTGGCCGAACGGCCTTCTGGGGCGGTGCTTCTCGGAATGCCGGCGTTGGTAGACCAGGCAAGTCGCGAGATGGGGCTTAAATGCTGGGAATGCCGCACCGTCTCGGGACTCGGAAGCCTCAGGGCGTTTACGAAATATCTGGCGATGGAAGTGGACCGGAGGACGGCTGAGGTGAATTCCAACTCATGCGGCTTTATGCTGTGAGGGCGACAGTGTCTGACCAGATGGGCGCAGATCGCCGCAAACACGACTTTTTGCTAAGCTTGCGCTTTATCTTCGGAAGCGTTCGACGGGCGGAGCAGGTCGCTTGGTGCAAGATAGCGAGACGACAAATATACATACATAGCTTGCGCTTTGGAAGGGATCGACGGGCGGAGCAGGTGGTGCGAGATAGCGAGGCGATAAATATTCCTACATAGAGATACAGCATCGGGGATGAGGAGTTCGAATTCGGTCTGCATTCATCTTCCCGGGCCACGATCCACCATCCCTCTCCCGTTCCATCTCACAGCTCAAACGGTCACCCCGAGTCAACCCCTGTGCCGCTGCTGCCCGTGATACCCGTCGAATCCATGGATGCACACCGAAGATAGGATGGGCAAATAAGTCGCACAATCGCATCGACGGCGGGGAGTGGATCACACTTTCGAATGGTCAGGTATTGACGAGATCAGCTGTGTACATACACAAATACGCTGACGTTATAAAACAATGAAAAGGGCCCAACTCTAGCTTTGCGGCTACATCTCGGACCGAGCACGCACACCGACTCGGAAAGCTGTGAACTAGGTTTGCAAAACGCAATTCTCGTCCAACAGCCTCGTGCTGCCGCAGATGCGTAGTCTCTTCGACCTGTCCACCTTGTGCTTTAGCCCTTGGATCGCTCAAGGTCCTGTAATCACACCCTCCCATTGAACATACTCAGCGTCGTGCTCTCACACACACCATGACCTCCGAACTCGAGATCGTTGACGCGGATCACCCGTTCAACAAGCCCAGCGCCGACCTCATCCTGCGCACCAGCGACCACGTCGACTTCCACGTCCACAAGTTCATCCTGTCAGAAGCTTCACCTGTCTTTGAGACCATGTTCTCGCTCCCTCAGCCCGGGGAACCATGCAGCTCCCCTTCAAACCGAGGGCAACGATCCGCGGAACCCATCCAGGACCACAAAGACGGGCGTCCTGTCGTTGCGGTTCCGGAGGACGTGCGCACTCTCGATCTGCTGCTCCGCATCATCTATCCCTACGAAAACCCGGATCTAGATGACCTGGACTGGATCACCCCGACCCTGTCCGCCGCGATCAAGTACGATATGGCCGGTGCCGTGAAGCTGCTATCGCAGCAGTTGTCAGGGCACGCGACGACATCTCCCTTGCGCGTCTACGCGTGTGCGGTGCGCCACGGGATGGAGGGTAGAGCGCGCGAGGCGGCCGTGGGGTGCCTGCGCTTCACGTTGCTCGACCTGGATGTCGTTCCGGAACTGGCCGACATATCGGCCGTTGCGCACCATCGTCTCGTGCGCTTCATCCTGCGCTGTCAGAAAGAGATGGCCACGCTCACGACGGATCTCACGTGGATACCGGTCGGTTGCCCTGTCGTCGGCGAATTCCCAAGCCACAAAACATTGATTTGGTGGTATGCAAAATTGAATCCGCCCTGGACAAGGTGCCTTTTCTGTCACCGCCAAATGGATATCATCACCGACAATTCACGCAAGCACCATAATGTGTGCAAATGGTGGATGTCATTCCTCGATAGCGTTCAAGCGCAACTGTTAAAACGGCCGTTCGGAGCGACGATCCTCGAAGGAGCTTTCCTGGAGAAACCGATCCAGAGCATGTCAGATTCGTGCAGGACATGCCGCACTGCTTCGGGGATAGGAGCTCTGAGGGCGTTCGCCAAGTATTTGGCGGCGGAGGCCGATCGCAGAATTGCCGCGGTATAATCAGCCCAAGCTTCGTTGCGGGGAAAGTATGGCACAAGCACGGATCGAAGGTGGCAGCCTTTCATCGACCCACTCAACGCTATGCGTAGCATTGACCCCCCCCCCCCCCCAACCCCAAGCTCGTTCGTGCAAGCAGAGCGCAGAATCAGCAAAAGGTTGTCTCCGCAGCGATCTGCACGCATTCTCGTCAGCAGGGTTCTTGAGCCTCAGGATCGCTCTTGCAGGGGGTGGGTCGATGAAGGCTGCCATATTCGATTCGTGCTTGTGCCAGGGTTCTTGAGCCTCAGGTTTGGTTCTTGCAGGACAGATAAAACAAATAGTCGGGTATCCGTGTACACGAAACTGTTCGTTGTAAGTTAGCAGGCCGACGTCGGTGGCCCACATTCGCAGTAGCGCTTGAGAGGACATACGATACCGCATGTAGGGCACCGGAATTATAGGATCGCCAGGTTGCGAGATAGGGAGACGATAAATATACATACATAGAGATACAGCGTTCGGATGAGGGTCGCCAACCGGTCCTCGATGAGCCCATCTCACCCACTTCCCCTCTCCCATCCCATCTCACGGCTCTCGCGGACACCGCGAGTCAACCCCTGTACTGCTGCCCCCCGGCCTGATACCCCGCCGCGCCGGGCCCGGGCCCGGGCCCGATCGGGGACGGCTGGGACGACGAGCCGGACGACCTCCTCCGCGCGTTCGAGTGGTGGTAGTCGGCCTGCTTGCGCTGGATGCCTTCGAGGAGGGCGTAGAGGATGCGGCGGATGTCGGGCATGTAGGTGTCGAGGACTTCGGGGGAGGGTTCCTCGCCGAGACAGTTCTCGAGGACGAGGCGGAGGTCGGCGGGGACGGAGTAGATCTCGCTAAGATAGGGTTGGTACGACGGGGTCGCGGGTCAGCGGCACGTATAGAGAGAGGTGTGTAAAGGTTATGAGATATATAAGAAGAGAGACGAGAGGATCATGGAATGGGGGACGCGGGCCGAAACACGTATATCACAGGACGGAGAAGCCGAAGCGATCTCGATGGGAGTGTGTTCGGACTGATTGCAGCGGAATGATGGCGCGCGCGCGGATCCAAGGTTGTAAACTTGTTTCTTTTTTTTTGGGCCACCCACCTGAGATCGACGCCGTGCTCCGCGAAGGCGTTCACGGTGGCGTTGAAGTCGTTGCCGATCTGGACGTAGACGTCGCTCACGGCGGTCTCGGAGGCCTGGCCGGCGGCCCAGAGGCGGAGGGTGTCCTGCAGGCGCTTGGTCGCGAGGAGGAGGGTGCGCACGGCGGTGGGTACGTCCTTGGGGGCGCGCTGGTGAGCGGACGTCGGGTCCATTTGGGGAAGGAGGGGAGCGGGGGGCAAAAGAGGGAGGAGCACAGGGGAACGCGGGCCGGGGCCAGGGAACGTGGTCAGATCCCCGAAAAAGGAAATATGGGAGAAGGAAGGAAGGGGGGCAGAGCAGGGTGACGGCTTGGCTGCTTACCAGGGGAGAGCGGGTGGCCATGGGTGTGCGCCGGCTGGTGGTAACGTAGGCTGGCGCTGCGTTCACGGTGCTGTATGCTGCGTGTCGGCTGGGGTGGTCGAACGGTGGCGGGTATTTATATGGGGCGCGTCTGGGGCATAGGTCTGCTGCTGCATCTGCATCTGCGTCTGCGGCTCTCCCGGGGAGGACGATGGGTATGACGCGGTGGCCAGGGCGCACAGCTTCTCCCATCCAACGCTGCACCCGCCAGAGATCCCGTCGCGAGCTCGCCGTGGTACGCACCGCCTCGCCGACACACCCCGGGACCCCGACGGACGTACATCCATCGTTAGCATTGAACAGCAACCACCCGTCGGCTTCCTTAACGTGTAGAATACTGCAATTTCATTCACCGCGCTCATCGCCATGGACGTTCGTTTCGACGTGCGCAGGCAAGCGACATACGCAGCACACTGACGTTTCGTGTTACACTTGTATGCAGACATAAGGGCCAGGGACCCGAGCCACCTTTTGCCCCTAGACCCTACCGCTCGAGCTCGCGCGTCTCCATCTAGCGACCGTAGCTCTGCACCTCTCCAGAACGAGTCCCGCCCGTTGCGACTGCTATGATCGCCGCGTTCGAGCCGCCTCACAGAACGCGGACGTCCACCCGGCTGTACTGGCGTTCTATTGTTCGCCCCACCTGGCTCGGGACTCGGGAGACCAGAAGCAGCCGCAGGGCGCGTGCAAGTCGGCTCTTCGCCTCGGGAACGCACTCCTCTCCATGGCTCGACAAACGGTTTCTCGGTTTCGATCTTACCAACCAGGTCTGGGCAGACCGGGTCGATCTGCCCGTAGCGACAGCACGGCCGGCGCCTCTCTGCGTTGCGTCGAGTACATAGTAATGCGACGATACATATCGATGCTGATTAACTCCGGTCACACGTTGTCGCAAAAGCAAGAAGACCCCCACTCGCTTCCTCGCCAACTCCTCATCCAGCTTGCACGTCTCAACTCACCGCTCGTAAACTAAAAGCGCCGCAGCTCTACCGAACCCGAAACCCCTTCCTGCTTCTATTCGATTATGCCCCCGCCACGCCACGGGCCCTTGATGCAGACTTACGTGCACCTTGATCTCTTGATTACAAGCGCCCCCCACCTCTATCGCATCATTCGTTTCGCGATCCATTTCTTGTGGAGAGAAGAAGGAAGGGGCTCTGGCCAACACTTACAGCGCCTCTGCACAGCCGAAACACCTGCGATCACGACTCATCGTACGCGTCCCAGCACTGCTTAAAGTTAAACCTCGTTAGGCTGGTGGAGCTACTGCGCAGATCCATGTCTTCCAGGGCAGAGATTCGGTCGGTGCTATGTAACCCCCTCCCCCCTGGATGGACTTGACACACACATAGATACCGATGCTCATGCCAAGACGGTGTTCCTGCTCGAAACGCCTAAACGTCAAATCCATTACTTGAGAGATCAAGATTCCAGCATCCCCTTTCCGGCAACGTTATCCACGGACCGGACAGCTGTACTTATCCGAAAAGACATGAGAGAGGGTGAGTGAGGTTCTATCGGCGCCGACTCAGTTTCGGACCCCTAGCAATCGCCGCGGACGACTGGTTCTTTCTTCGATCCGGAAATACTGTACTCCACGAAGGCCGATGCTCGCACACACATATACCCAACATGCCCGCCCCCTCCACTGGGATTGACGCTCGTCACCCACGGATTGGCGGGCGTCCGGTCATGTGAGGTATGCTACACCGCCCTGTCCCGACTTCGTCGTATCCGCTGATCACATCGCTTGCTTCACAGCATCGATACACAGTCTAATTAAGCATCGCTTATGACACCTCGCGATCAATCGCTGCCACATACTTATCGCCTCGAGAGCGCCAGCACGCCGAACTGGGGACGAAGATAGACCGGCAACTCTCAGCTCCGCAAGCGAACAATCGTACGAAAAGCCCCCTTTCAAAATATATATCATATACGACGGGACGAGTGTGATGCGTCATGGCGACGCACACGATCCGCGGTGGCGAAGGCTACTCACGTTCCCCGCCCGGCAGGTGATGACAACACCCTAGAAAGAAATCCTGCCAACCCGCCCACGGCGCCTCTCACACCCGACACCCTCCTCGAGCTCGACCCTGGCTCTGGCTCAGGCGAACACAGCTTGCACTGCAGCCATCGCATGCGCCTGCCCGGCTGCGGTCCGCTCTTGTCGTCCTCGCCGCCGCCGCCGCCGCCGCCGATCGGCTTGGACCAGATCTCGACGCATTCCGGGCAGAATCCGTGGCCGCAGTCGGCGACGCTGCGTGCGCGGGGGGGAACTCTCGTCAGCGATCGTACAAGGGACTCAACACGCCCCGAAAGAGAAGGGTGCCAGACGCACGCGAGGGGCGGGTACACCATGCGCTCGCAGATGGCGCACGTCGCCAGGCCGGATGGACCGGCGATATCGGTACCGGGAGCGTTCTGCCGCGACGGCTCTCCTCCTCCTCCTCCGCCTCCGGCCCCGCTCGACCGCTCTCCGAGTCCTCCCAGCCGCCGCCGCTCCGTCTCTCGCCAATCGCGCTCCGTCTGCAGCGCCACGCGCTTCCACCGCGCCGCGAGAGACTCGTGGCGGCGGACCTCGGCCCTCAATATCTCGGCTTCTGCCCGGATCGCCGCGAGCTGGGCTTCGAGGGCCGGGATCGACGAGCGAAGGGCGGTGGTACTGAGGTCGCGTTCGCGAAGGCTCGTCGTCGTCGTCGTCGTCGTCGTCGTCGCGGGCGGGGTGTCGACCGCGGGCAGCGATACGTCCGCGAGGATCCAAAGCGCGATGGCGATCGCGGCCCAGTCTGTCTCAAACCGGTTCGCATTGGTATCTGGGGCTACCTCCACACGTAGATGTGCGCACCGAGGAAGCCGCCGACGAGAGCGATGGTGACTACATCGACGTCTTGCGTCATTTACGTGCGAACCGTGCGTTTTAAGGGAGCTCGAGGTTGAAAGGTGTCGGGTGACGTTGATGAATGTCAACGTCCGATGCGAACGCGATTTTAGAGCTGCATGTAAAAGGGACGAGTCTTATATGTTCGGTGCTCTCGGTCCTTCTACAGCTTCGGCAGACATGCTGTGTAGCATAGCCGCCAAATATACCATCTGACCCATCTGACCCCCCTCTGCAGCTTGCGCAAAGCTATATGCTTGCAATCATGGACCATGCGCTCGTATGCGGCGGGAGGCGTACGACGGAGGACGACGAACGTGCGGGCGTGGTTAGGCGCCCCTGCGCTGGCGAGCCGCGATTGATCATCCTCCGCATGGATACCACACAAGGAAGGATAGCAAACGAAACCTGCGACAATGATATTCCACATCCAGATTAAGCTAGGAGCGCCGGAACGCCGAGCAACGCTAGACTATGTTACCGATACCAGAACCTAGTCCGACGCGCGCCGGATACTGGACAGACTAGCACCTCAACGAGTGCCACGGTGGAGTAAGCAGCCCAGTAAATGAGTCAACGTAGGACCCCCCTGCAATCATGCTGCCGGCAGCCACATCCTCTGGGATGAACCTTTCAGGAGATATTCACGCCCTCCCGACGCCAGTTATCACGTCGCTCCGGATTCAGCGTCGGGGCAACGCTCTCGTGAGTACGCGCCCAAGTACCGCGAAGGGGCGCCTGGCCATGCCTTCGTTCACGACGGGTAATGCGGGCATCGCGCCCGGCTCTCGTGCAAGTTCCGCTCCCGCCGGCTCTATGACCTCTGCGCCCGCGTCTCGCGCAAACCACCGGTTCAAGCCCAAGTCTGGCCTCGAGCACGTCGGGCAATGCAGGCGCACGCCGCTCGGGATGCGGCCTACGCCGGTCGCGTGCCGCCTGGTGGTGTTGGGATCGGCGGAGGACGACCGGGTGTTGGCCAGCCGGCATTCCAAACAGAAGCGGTGTCCACAGCTCGCGAGGCTTCATATACCAACATGCAGTCCGTCAGCTTCGACTATGGGAAACCCACGGGCGGAGAGAGCACTACGCACGCAAGGGGCGCGTACACCATGCGCAGGCAGATGTCGCATTCCAGCAGTTCGTCATCGCGTCTTTGCGTCTGCGTGTCCAGTGAGCCCCTGCCGGTGGTATGTAGAATATGTCCACGACAGACCTGCCGGTTTCGTTCAGGACGGCAAGGCCGTACGGGCACCGAGTGCTGCACCCTCAGTCTGTCCGCTACGCCCTTCCAATGCTCTGCGAGCCGTCGCTGCGCCGAGTGTTGCTCCCGCGTTCTATTGGCCACGCCCTTCCAATGCTCCACGAGTCTTCGTTGTTCACGGTCGGAGGCTCTCAGCCGCTCCAACTCGGCCGTCATCTTCTCGGCTTCGGCTTGGGCAAGGTCGATGAGGGCGAGAAACATGCGCTTTTCAGCGGCCGTCACCAGCCATGAGCCGTCTTCGTTACCGCGCCACAGTGCTACCCGCAAAGACGGATGGGCGAGGACCATGAGGACGATCGGTGCTGCGGAACAGCGACCAAGGAGACCATCAGCACCCGACGACGAGGGGATGACGGGTTTGTGGGGACTCACAAATAACGACGCAAAGGACGATGATGGTGGTCAGAGTTCCCATGTTTGGGTTAAGGGGGGTTGGGGGTTGAGCTTTGAGTCAAGGTTTAGATGAACGAGCTTTTAAGCGTAACGCTTGTTGTCCCCTACGTGGATAATAAGGGGCCAAATCCTGGTCGAATCATAATACGATCCATCGCGTAGGTTGTCGTCGACGCCTTGTTGCTTCAGAACGCTTTTTTGCACGTAGCCCGCACAGCCACCACCTGCTTTGCATTGTTGATTCGTGTCGCTGACAGTCAGCGTCCGATCGGCCTTGGCGGTCCATGCAAACGTCCCATATTGCAGCAAGGCGATGATTGTCAGATATCTGGGACCAATCAAGCGGCATATATTGCGAGGGTATTGTACATTGGCGTCAGATGATGTTGAGGGACTTTGGCCAGATGCTGGTCGCAACAACATGAGTATCGGCGTGGAGTAGGAGAATGAGACAATGGAGGCGCACCCTAGAGTCCCTACCAAAGACTGGATGAAGGCGCATATACACGGTACCCACCTATGAGATAAATGGGTAAGGAGCAACAGATCGACAAAGCAGGTCAACGTACGTGGATATGTTGTAGTGTCCCGCTGAGTACAGCCCTGCGATGATGAACCCGCCCACTACCGAAGCGATGATCGCGCCCGCAAACCCCGCCGCGATGTATGTCGCCAATACAAGCAGGGCGAAGGTCGCTCGCGATCGACGTTCGTTCACGCGGGGGCGTTGTCCTTGTGACCTCGACGTTCGGGCTGATGCGCCTGTCGGTGGTCGCACTAAGAGCAAGTGTGCCTCGGGCGAGGTGGCCGTTGGCTGCTGGCGGACGCGGGCCGTGGGGTGGAGCTGGCGCGTAGGCGGGAACGCGAGGTTGAGCGCCGCGTATAGCCCGCAGAAGATAAAAGGGGGTAGATAGAAAACGAATGACCAGTATAGCGTGAATCGGAAGACATCTTGGGAAGCTGTGAGTTGCAAGTAGGGTGGATGATGGGTGCCTCTAAGGGCGTACCGTTGGGATCGTGGAGGTAGTGCCCGTTAGGGAGCTCTGGGGGCCGATGAAGGAGATCCCGAAGCTCAAAAGCGGGGTTATATAGCGATGGCCATGAAGTGCTTGTGTTGTTCATATCATTCGTGCCAGTGGGCCTGCTAATTGCTCACGACATGAGTACGGAGGCCGTTTCCCGCCAGGTCTCCAGTGAGCGCCACGCGCTGTCACGCTGCTGGCCACCCACCGCAGCAACGGTATACCCGCTAGCAGACCCCTCTGTGGCCAGGCAAAAATATATACGCACGTAGCAGAAAGCATTTATGGTAGGTAAACATCAATTGAAATGAATTTACTACAGGCCACGTGATGAACTTCTGGATCTGAAGGCAAGAGCGATAATTCCCTAATATATGATCCTCAGTCAAGTATAAGGGAAAAGACTGAGTTACGCATGTAGTACCTAATATATGACTACAGAGGCATCGTAAGTACGTTAGGACATGAGGGACATAAAGGGACATGACAGACTCACTCCTCAGTCAAGTATAAGGGAAAAGACTGAGGAGATGCGAAGAGAGAGCTCCTGGTATATGTGAGGGAGCTCGAGGGAACCATTTCCATAAAGGGAACAAAAGAATGTGCCTAAAGCGGTAATATCAATCAGGAAAGATAGAAGATCGCAAAGAAGAACACAAGAATAGAACATGTGAGAGAATCTGTACATAATAGGTAACG